>NW_028277817.1:300000-438255 GCF_059751315.1 Micrasema longulum | reverse complement strand
AATGTTACACATTGTGTAAAGTGCCATCCTCAACCATCCAAGTTGACTTCTGCGAAGTAAAAAGGCTAAATGCCTAAAATTCTATATTTCTTCTCATAAATGTTTTCACTCTCTGTTGCAACAAATTTAGATCCAAAAATTTCATTTAGTAAAATTTCATTCTTGAAGTTCGGGGTTAGATTTCTGGCAAGGATGACATAAAGTATTTATGGCGATTTTACACTGCAACATTTCACTCTCCTCGGACTAGTGCCTGAACCGTGATGTTGATAACCGTATCATGTAACAGGTGATCCAGATACGCTGCATTTGGAATAATAATAAAGTGCTCTATGGTATGATGATGATGATATAATTATATTACAGCACGGAGCACCCAGGCTTGTGGAAAATCTCATTAAATTATTGTGATCTTGAAATTGAGTAAGTAATAAAACTCTGATATAAGAGTATTAGGAAAGAGATGGGATGTTTATGGTAAATTATAAAACCAATAAATTATTCTGTTTTATACAGGTTTGATCTCATTTATTTAAATATATTTTATAATACAGCATATTATGCAATTAGCAGATTGATATCAATTACAATGAAAATACTTTAATTTGTTCACATTAAAAGATTAAACTAATGTTATGTTCTTATTTATTTGATAAGATAAGTAAATCTACATAGTTTTGTTAGATCAATAAATAATCACCGGGACGTCGTTAGACTCGTTTGGTTTTTTTATAAAGTTCAAACTGCGTATTGGGTAGTGTCATCAATGGGCAAAACCGATAGGAAGACCCTAGGTCTTTGAAAATGATTTGAGTGTGTGAAGGAAGCGCTTTCAGAAGAACAAGAACACAAATGTGCTTATTCGTACCGTGAATTTTGCAGATTTTAATACACGACATAACAAAAGAGAACTGAATTATGAAAAAACAATTTGAATTCCATTTATTTATTGTAATCGTAGAATTAAAATTATATTGACCAGTTTTTTGTTGTTTTTTGTCTTTGAAATTGAAACTCTCATATGATATTCTAAAAAGATATGTTTTAGATTCCCAGAAATCATTTTAATTTGTTTAGTATCGTATGGTATTTTAGCGTTCATATATTGGTAGGGAAGGAAAATATTTGATTTCAATATGAAATATTGATAAATGAAGACATTCAAGTAAATATGAAGATGTAAATGGCAAATATGGAATGAAAAAATAGAATAAATTGGGAAAAGACGTTCCATGTTTACATTGTGAGGAATACTAGTTAATATTGAGTTATCTAAACAAATGAACGGAGAATTTTTGAATATTAAAACGCCTCCCACATATTATATGGAATTGACTCCTGACTTTGATAAAGGGATTTTAACGACAATTTTTCCTTAATTTTTTATTAGAATGTGAACAAATTCCAGCCAGAATTTTCACTTTAATGATACATATTTATTACATTCGACCCTACCGATATTTTAAACATTCAACTTTTCAACTAAATTCATATTGACAAAGATTCATAATACACCACCATAAACAATAAAATTATTTTAATTCATGCCTTTTGAAATACTTTGAGCATATTTTCTTTAACAATTTGTGTTTTTATACATATATATTGTACAAATCATCATATTTGCTTTAAGCGTTAGTTGTACGAGTGCAAATTAAATTTGACAGTATAAATATTTTGAAATACCAAATTATTCTGTCTCCACATTAAGAAACTTAAGATCATAAATTAAATTAAAAAGGTTAAAACATCAATAAAACACACAAATAAGAAAAAAACACGTTGAAATTATAGTTTAAATAAATATTTTCTACATTTTGTACTTTTAATAAACAGTTTAATAGTAGGTGATAACATTAACTATTTAGAATTATATCCTTAACATAAGCAAAGGATACTCTCTTGGTGTCGTAAAAAAGACTAGTTTCAAGTTTTAGGAAAATATTTTTAACTATACAAAATATATAACCATGACCCGTTTCTTACCATTAAAAAATACGTCATTAACTTTCACTACTAACTGAAAAGGAGTAATCCATGAATTTGGTCACAAACTGTAAAATGAAATAAAATATATACATACATCTAATGTGACTTTTTTTAACAACTGTGGCATAGTTAGTTCATCATTTCATCTGTTGTTTGAATACACTGTCAATTTTACAAAGAAAATATAAGCAAGTGGATGTATGCAGTAAACATTAAGCATTATATAATGTTGTTTATATTTGGTAATAAGCAAATCTTCATTAAACTATATAACTTACTTTTATTATAGAACTCACTAATTGACTAGCCATTTCTGATTTCAATAAATATAGGTCTTAAATTTTAACGATGATAAATTAAGGGATTTAATTAGTAATAAATAAAAAATTGAACTAAAACAGCATTCTTGGGTTAAACAGTATCGAAGTCTAGTCGTCTCTTAAGGGTTTATATCATATTAACGGGGTATCCTTCGCCGTTCGGGTACTGTGCCTTTCTGTATGCAATCAGCTAAAACAAGAAAAAAGAAATTGAATCATTCGGAAAATCAAGACAATTATACTGAAGATGCTAATAAAAATTAAAGAAATAATTCTAGCATTTTAACTGGTGAAATTTAAATTGTACATCTTCGCTGAAAAATGGTTTCCGCTTAAACCAGTTGCACTAAAAAAGTTTAAATATAATATATTTTCTATTTCTAATAAACGCCATATTTCGGTGACATTCCATAAAAAAATGTCCTCTGATTGGAAAAATCACTGTGAAAGAATCGTAGCGATTACAGCGGTGTACAGTGTACTGTACTAAAGTGTAGGAATCTAAAAATCGCATAATTTTGTTCTTGCCACAGCAAATGGTCAAAGTCTTGACCCGGGTATCCATTTCATGGAATATGAAGTGAAACAGGTGTGAGACTACATCATCTGCACCTTTCAATCCAGTACATTCATTATAGAAGTAGAAGTAAGAAGAGGCATCAGTAAGAATATGTATATTAGCACTTTGAGTACCGGCCGAATACACATAGAATTTACCCTGTGCCCGGCCCATTTTTGTGAAATTTCAAGCTTTGTGAAGGGTTTCTCATAAGTGTCATAATTATGAAAATACTCGATAAAACCAATTGAACCTTCTCATATTTATTAAAAATAATAAAATAAGTCATTTTTGTCTGATACTCGTGGTTTGGCCAATATTGGCTTTTATGAAGAGCCACATTGCGCATTGCAATGTTCGCACATATACAGGGCCTCGCTATTTTTTTTTGTGCTTTATACCCCGAAAACGTATAAACACGTGATTTAATGCGTTGTGTCCCGGTCCCGTGACCACCAGCAAAAAAGTACTAATAAAAGTGACTAGATGTCAATAAAATGCATATTTTTAGACAGCTGGTAAACCACGTGAAAACACGGGACCGGGACAGAACGCATGGATGTATAATGCCATGTTTACACGGTTCCGGGATACAAAGTGTTAAATAGATTGTAGTTTAGTTGTCTTTTATAATATTAAATATAATATATAAATACTTGGGAGTTTACATAACTGAGGATGGAAGCATGCACAAAGAGCTCGCCACCCACATAGGAATTGCTGGAGCAACTTTTGACATAATACGTGTTGTCTGGAACTCTTGTCTACACTCGGTCAAAACAGAATGCCGATTATTCAACTCTTGTATAATGCAAGTACTTCTATATGGGCGCGAATCTTAGCACCTAACCAAAGCTCAAAACACCAAACTTCTGAGTTTTGAGTGTAACTGCTTGAGAAGAATACTAGGGATAAGGTGGTTCGATTTGATAACTAAAATTGAAATCCGAGAACGGACGCAGCAGTCTCCTATAACGAGCGTCTTGAGGATGCGGCGGTGGATCTGGGTTGGACACGTGCTGCGCATGTCTCAGGAGAACCTAAACTCAAGTTGCCTCTTCTTCCAACCTGCGGGCTCACTCCGTCCTGGAAGGCCGTCGATGACGATCTTTCGACTTTATTCGGCGAAACTAAGGGGCGCTGGATTGACATGGGAGGAGGCGAAAATGCTTGCTAGCGATAGAGTCTCCCGGAGGCAACTGGTGATGTCCACATGCTCCACTTGGGAGTGGATGTGGAAAAGAAGAATTATAATGAATTCTGTCAGTAAAACCTCGATTTGCACAATAGAAAGATACCCAATATCCGTTTGATAAAATAACAGTTTCAATCGCTGGCGGCTCCTGACCGAAAACATTGGCAGTGCATTTTTTACATTTTGTCAACTTGTAAATCAAGTTTCACAATATTATAACAATATGACAGTATGACAGTTCGCGCATCGGAGCCAGGAACGCTAAATTCGCCTAACATTATACGCACGTTATAGATAGCTAAATTAACTAAATTCGTTCTAATATCATGTCATGCGCGGAAGCAAATATACGCTTCTACAGCTTATTATGATGGGAAAGATCGAGGGAAAGCGTGGGGTTGGAAGGCGACAGATGTCCTGGCTGAGAAACATCCGCGACTGGACGGGAGTGCGTGGGGTTGAGGCGCTGTTCCAGTTGGCGCAGGACCGGAATGCCTACTCTAGAGTGATCGCCAACGTCGGGGAGACCTGATATGGCACAGAAAGAAGAAGAATCATGTCGTTACGCACGTTCAAAGTGAACTTTTCAAACGAACTTCACTGCGCATGCGTCGGCAATGCCCGGAGTATGTATATTATCTTCTCCCTTTAACGAACGATTCACCGGTATGAAGCGTTGTCTATCTCGCTCAAATGACGATTTTAGGAGATATTTTATATTTTATACAAATTCAGGGTAAAGAATTGTGCAAAACAGAATTTGCACGTGGACGATTGCGCATGCGTAGACAAGATGAGAAAATCGTCCGCTAAAGTCGATCTCGCTAGATCTTTTGGCGCTAGTATTGAATATTATGATGTTAACGAGTATAATATTGCAACAAATTCCTTTTTCTTTTACGTATAACATATTTTTAGTATCAATAAAATGACTTATTTATCCACACATATTTTTACTTGGCAGTGCACTGCACTTATGCACATACTAAGGAACGGCCTTTGGTTTCAATACCACGAAGAGTATTACTAAAAACACATCGTGTGTTTTTACTACGTCAGATTTATATTTAAAAATTACTAACCCAGTGTCTGAGATATGGGGACAGATGGAACTTCAGCTGGTTGAAATTGGCTTCTTCATCACTGTTTTCTGCGAATCCTAGAAAAAATATTTAAAAAATTAAATTAGTAGTTATGGATAAAATTATTACGTCAGTAAATTAATATAAAAATAAATAAAATACATAAGATATTAACAGTAAAAAAATGCAACTAAATCCAAGTAATCCAAAAAGAAGAAAAGATTCGTGCTCGACATTTTTTTCTAAAAATATGATTTTTAGTATTTTAGAGATTTGGCAGATAAAACCGGGCGCTTTTTTTAGGTATTTGGATGGTCTTAGCTCCCATAAGAAACAATTTATCAAATAAACAAAACAATCGAGACACGCTTATGATTTTTGTCTATATTGTGTAAAAAAAACCACGGCTCTAGTTCCATAATCCAGGGAGAAAATACGAGAATACGTTTTAATGAAGAAAAGTGAAACCGTGTTTCTTCTTGAACACCGAGAATTTTTGAAGTGTGTAGCTTGTCACATTAATAATTTAGTGATCTAGGGTTAAATAATATGACAAACCTATTTTAGATATACCTATCCAATTTTTTTTACTGTTATAACCGCAAACATATGTTATAAGTTATAACTGTTATTTTTATACATTATTTTATTAAATTAATCCATACACATAGTTTATCTGTTTCACAATTTTATTGTATTTTAGAAACTTCATATATTATTACGTATTTATAAAATAAATAAAATATTCGCTATTCATAAGTAAAGCAAGCATTTGCTTATTTAAAATTAACATTGATTCAAATTATTGACTCTTGTAGATAGATTAGTATATTTACCAATTAGCTACATTTTTTTTTGCAAATTCGTGACATAATTGAGTAACCACAGTAAAAACGAGATTTTTTTAGTTAAAAAGTGACGCGACCAGGCACAATGTTGCGTCATAATACTCCATTATTACAAATCTAAAGATCATCATTATAATAATACTGTTTCTGCACCTAATGATGCATAGGACGCTGCATTGGTGCACTAATTGCAGTGTATCTTGATGATTTTGGTTACATGAAAGTAAGATGATCAGTCTTACGCTTTAGGTACCAATCCAGGGACGATGAATTAATATTCTAGGGTGAAAACTGCCCATTACACCACGAGGCCAACAATTTGAATGACACCATGAATTTATACAAAATGTATAAACTATTTACTTGCAAAACACGATGTTCACAAAAAGACGTAAAACCGGCGTTCAATAATTCATCCCGTATAACACAGACACACAAGCTTCAATGCCGCGCTTTATACTGGCGAAAAAAAGAAGTTCCGTGGTTGTTCAATTTTTATTTTTTTTATTAAGCATAGAAAAAAAAAATTGTCTATCATCGCTATGGTTTTTTAATGTTTTGGAATTTTTAAAAATCTTACTGAAATTTAGAAATTACACCGCTTGCGGCGTTACGAGATCTGGTCGGTGAGTGATCAAAACGCGCATTGAACAATGAAACATAACTGACAAGAAGCAAAGAAAACATGGGTTTTACTGACGTTTATTGTACGAACCTCTAACTTGCAGGTGTTCTATGACATCGTTTGACATAATCGGATTAGTTCGTAGGAACAACAAACAGTACGTTTTAGTGTATGGCATTTATAAATTGAACCCTGTACAATGATCATTTGCACCCGCTAAATGTCAAAACACGCTTTTTGATTTTTTTCTTACATTTTTGAGAAATTTCGCCGTACAAGTTATTGATTTAATTTTTGCATTTTTACCACCTACAAGAACACTTTTTTATATCCAATTTCCTGTAGCACTGAATTATCTAATTGATAAAGATTTATATTTTATTATTTTACATGTTCATTTTTATATACTTTTATTTTATAAATTTATTGAATAAATTAGTATACATATTTAATACCAGGGAATCTATATAAAGCCAGTGGATTAGAAAATGAATACGGAGAGTCATCTGGTTAGGATAGTTTTTATCTAACATGGCCGTTAATTTGAGCCTTATGAAATATGTATGTTTTTCCTTTTTGAGTTTTTTTTTACATCTGAGCATGTTTTTTATTCTTTATTATAATTCTTACCTTTTGATTACTTTCACAATTTTTTTTTTTAACAAAATGGATTTTTGTTTTTTTTTCCTTCTCTTTTTTGTATTTTCATTGAGATAACCTTACATATAATTATCAAATTATAACAATCCAGTCTTTTGTCTACGAACATTTGGACAAACTCAAATATTGTAAGTTACATATAATTATTATATAATATGGAAATTTCACTGGTCCATTAGAGAGTTAGTCTAACTGTGTAAAATATAAAACTATATAACCGTACTGTATGTTTCCTGAATAAAAGAAAAAAAATGGTTAAGCCTGCACTAAGATGGAGATTTCTTATGTTTTAAAATTACTTAATTAAAAATGCAGCGCTTATAAATTATTATCAATATCAATATTTGCTAAAATTTAATTATCATTATTAAATTAATATACTATATGTGTTAAGAATACATAATGTTATTTAAACATAAATAATATATTAAAATATAAATTAAAAAAACCAACGTAAAGTAAAATGCTTTTATTCTCAATAGAGTGATTTTTTTTGACTGATCGTTCAAGAGTTCCGGGGCCTTATGCTTTAGTTATTTGTCTTGAGAATCGTATGAGACTTTAAAAAAATGTCAAGTGATAATATTCTTGAAACATGCATGTGAGTGAAGTCGATCAAAAACCAGTTGAATTTATCTCGTGTGCCCCAAAGCACTCGACATTGACAATCGAATGCTTGCCATTCATCTTTGAATGGCGAAGATTTAAATTTTATTTTAACTAATACAAGTAAAAAATAATAGCAGTGATGAATGTAATGATGTTGGTGTATTAAAAAAATGTTAAAATTATATTTCTATACCTGCTTATTTCTAATCGCTCATAAAATGAAATCCAATTTTAAAATACTATTTTATCCGTCGCGCGTAGTGGATATCAAAATACATAATCAAAATCAATGCAAGTATATCAAATAAACAATTAGCTTTTAAAATCATTTAAACAAATAGGTATTACGTATTTTGTGTAACAAGTGAATGCGTGTTATACTGAGCCAACAATAATTTTAAATGTTGTTCTTGTCCCAGTAAAACATTTTATCTTGTGATAAAAATAAAGCATACCACACAGAATACCAAAGGAGCAACTTTGTCTAAAAACAATAAATAATAATAATAAAAATAAATATACATTTTTACTAACATTTTTATATAATGTGATAAATACAATATAAAACAAAGGTACACAATAGTTTAAAAAGGTAGATTAAGTAATAAATAAATAAATAAAAAAGTTAAGAAAACACAAAATCGTTAAAACCATGGTGGAATACAATTGATGTTTAAAAGTGACACGAAAGTCTTAAATAAATACATATTTGTAAGCGCTGTTATTTTTTCATTCGCTATATAATTATATTACCAAAGGTTTTTCGAAAATACTAATTTGACAAATCAATTGAGATGACCACTCGACTATTGTCGAGTGGGTGACATAATGTCACTTCTTTCTAGCATAAGCCCTTGTAATCTCGACTTGACCCATAAATTTAAATTACCTCCATTTCTGACTGGTATAATGTCATCTCCAGCACTGAGAATGTCTCTTATAGTAGGCGGGAAAACGGGGCGGGGCGCAGCCACCTCGTCTTGCCCCCCTTGAGTGCCTTCGGGGGCGAGGTCCCTCTGAGACCCGGGGTAAGCCAAGTTGCCTTCAGAGCGCTTGCCATGGCCTCCGAAACACGAGTGGCCAAAAGCGGAGCACCCACCTAGAAAGAAAAAAGGTGTAAAGGGAAATTAGGTACAGAGTTGAGTAAAAAAGATTAACTGTCTGTGCCACTTTACTGTACATTCAAAACTGTATGTCGCGCTTTTTTACGCCCCTTCACGTTTACTGATTACAAGTTAGGTGCCGGAACTTAAATTGAAGTGAACACGGGTGCTTAGCAGTAGAAAGCGGTGAGTTTTTAGATTGGTAAGCTGCAAAAATTTTGATAAAATGTATATAGCGGTAGTTTGGCACATTAAAAAAGGTCTATTTTATATTTGATAAATAATATATAACAAATGGCACTATCGGCTAATAGTTTTAGTTAAAATATTTTTTAATTTAACACATACATTTAACAAACAAAAAATGAATTTGAAAAAAAAAACATAACTGCAAAAAACTGGAACTCCGCGAGGACTCGAACCCCAACCCTAATCGTTGGAAATAAACGACATATCCGCACGGCTACTTCAGGTAAAAGTCCAACCGTCGAAAAAGTAATTTATAAAATAATATTATTCATAAGCGTACCGATAATTTTCGCTAAATTGTGACTACCTACCTTTACTTGTCTTGAAGTAAAACACTATTTCTTAGTAAATAACGATAAAATCTAAATTATTTAAAAGTATTCCTCACCAAAAACGATACTTCCCTAATAATTGCCTTTTTAGAATCGTTCTTTCATCGATTTTTATATCACTTTAATATTCACAAAACGGTGTAAGTTATACATTTTACTATTCTTTATGCATAATTTACTCTTGACACTATTCAATTTTAATTTACTTGTAACGTTTTTATCATAACTCAAACATTATTTTTATAGTTTAAATAGATGAAGAATAACCCATAACTATCACCGTCCGTTAAAAACCTTATACATTTCATATATATTTTATTCTTTTTTAGCAAATCTTTGTTTTTGAAAACTCACTAAAGTATTCATACTGATACTAAGGCTTAAAATGTTAATTCGTAATATTATATATTTTACAATAAATTAACTTATAAACCACCGAACAGGATTTAAGTAGTAGCCAGTCTAACTTCACAAATTTCAACAGATGGAATAATCGAAGATGTCAATAGATGTTCAAATGTAGGCAGAATGGTGAATGTTACACTGTGTGTAAATTGGCCTCTTAAACCAGCCAATGACAAGTCCTAAGCTCTGTGGATGTTAAGTCTTCTATATTCCCTTCTCTTAAGAGTTCTTCACCTCTGTCGTAATATGTTAACATTATTTAATTTTTACACTATGGTTATGAGTGAAGTTTATAAGCGTACGATTCTTTCCTAGCATTATTTGAAATAAAGGTTGTACCTCTATACCTCTATCACAACACGGACTAGGTCTTCGTTCTAGTAACGAGAGAACCCTTTTAATACCCTTTCATCGCTCTTATTTTCGTGCCTCCTCTTTCATAGTAGTAGCTGTTTGATTATATAATAATCTACCCACTAATGTAAGAGACGCCCCCTTCTTTATTTACATTTAAGTCAAGATTGATATGTCACTATCTAAACATTTAAGTTGTTCCCTTATCCTTTTTTGTTCCTATCCACCCCTCTCCTCTCTTCATGGTATAGTGTCATTTTTTATGTTTTTTATTTTGTTAATCTTTGTTTTTAATTTTGTGTAAAATCGTAAGATTCAATATGTCCATGTACTGGTAATTTTCTCAAACTGAACGGTTTGGGTAGGTAGGAAGAAATTTCCTTAAGGCAATATGCCCGCCATAATAAATAAGTACCATTAACAACATATCGACATTTAATAGTGCATAAAGCACTGAAGCAACTGAAGCAATGTCTCAATTGAATATAAAAATAATGACTTTAAATGCTCTTCTTAATGCTTGGCAATCGCGATGGGAATCTTTTCCTTCAGTGAGGGTTACCTTTCTTTTTTGCCTTCAATCCGTCAGCGCTTAGAATCTTCTTGGGTTATCCACGATCACTGGACTACGCAGTTTTTATCAGGTCATCGTAAATTTAATCAAAGAATATTTGTTTTTAATATTGTTGACTCCCCTTCGTGCTGCTGCGGATATCCTAACCAATCTTCTGAACACATCCTGTGGTCTTGTCCCTTTCCCCTTCTCTATGATTATCGAATGGAGCTTCTCGCTACTATCCGTGGACCTGTTATAGGTCCTGTCGGATATACAGATCTGGTGGCTTCTAAAAAGAATTTCAAGGCTTTTAAAAAGTTTTGTAATCATTTTGGCGAATTGATCATGTCCTATCAATTTAATCCCAGTCAGTGAAAAATTCACTTCCCTCTCTTCTCAATCCAATGAAGTACATATTATGTACTTCAGGATTACTTTCTTTCAGCACAAAGATGCTAAGGCTACCAAATTTCAGAGAGCTCCTTCGGGCAGCTTTTCTCGTTTGACGACGAACGAATTTTCCGTGTATGTGGGCACCGCCAAGGAGACTTATGTCCTCAGATGCGGTGTGCGGTATGTGGTGGGCAAGCTGCAAAAAGCACTGCCTTAGTCCACCTAATGCTGCGTATCTAGACCCGCTTATTATTAATAACTAAAAATATAGCCCCATTTTTGGAAATTATACCTCAATGAGCATTACTAAATTGATTTCCTGCAAAAGAACCACCTTCTAAAGTAAACCCGGTAGAGATAAATTCGCCTAGTAGGGTAGTGGTTCATACGTTGCCCAGCATTTTTGGGGTCGACATGAAATATTAGTTTTTGAATGTGAGTTTACTCTGCAATATTTCATGGTCCGTAAACTGGCACCTATAAGTAAAGACTTATCAATTTACTTTCATAATACAGTGATCTATGTACCATCGGGTATCTTAAGGAGGAACTTACAAGCCATACTTTGATAGAATTTACAATCTTCAAAAAAGGTTTCTCAAGGTAATGATTGAAAATGAAGAAATCAAAAAGATTTGCAAAGAAAATGACACAATCTTATTTAAGGAGTACTTCCCGTGAAGCAACTTTATCACTTTAAGCTAATAATAAAGAATTTTAATGAGGATAAAACCCTGCTCAGTCACCAACATGGAATAAGATCAATAACAGCCATGAAACTGGTAGAGTCTAGAGCACAAAACTTCTATGGAAGCAGGACGAAAGAATATATTGTACCAAAGCTATTTATTTAGCTTCCTGCCGAGGTAAAGAAATTTACCAGTTTGCCGCAAAGAAGCAAACGATTGAAGGATTTCCTCATCAATAATCAAAACTTGGTGTAATGTGTTAAGTTGTGTTTATCCAGTCCAAATATATTTGTGTTGTTTTATTTTTATAGTGGTCTTTTTTTGTTTTTTTTTTTGTGTTTATTTGATATTTTGTGATAATTCACCTTTTTTTTAAAACTGTATTAGAAACGCCCCAATTTTTTTTATTTATATAAGTTTGGCGCGATCTAGATTTTTTTAACTTTTGTACATTATTTTGAATTTATAATAATAACAATATAAAAAAAATATTTCCTACTGAAATGGTATTGAAATAATATAAAATGCAAAATCAAAACAATCTTGTGTCTGTATTCGATAAACAGATGTAATTTAATTTTAGGATAAAACGTTTCAATGAGAGGAAATTATTTCAATGAATTAATTTTGTCGTCACGTGTAATTAATAACGAAATATTTGAATTAATTAAGCTGGCATGAATTTGTTTGATTTTATCGAATATTATTTTAACCCTTCGAGTATTCCTGTTCGTGTGTAGAATTAGGTAATGAATGTTCTCCCACGAAAGGGTGGAAGAGTTTTTACAATATTGATACTTTGAAATATTACAACAGAGATGAAGAACACTTTAGAGAAGTTAATAAAGAAGTCTAGGCATCTACAAGGCTTATGACCTGTAATTGGCTTGTTTAAGTGGCCACTTAACACACTGTGTAACATTCGATTCGTCATTTGAACATCGATATTCCTTCAATTAGATCCTTCGATCCTTCCTGTAGATCCCTAGACTACATTACCTTCCCTAAAATGTTCTACATCTCGGTTGTAATATGTTAATATTAACAGCTTCCCAGGGAGTTAAATCCAGTCATTGTCTACAAAAATTTGGACAAACTCAAAATATTGTTGATTGATATTTTGGTATAGTCTTATGTTTAAATCATGTATTTGTATAAAAAAAACATATCATGTAAGTTACGCATTTGTATTAAATTCTTTTTGTCGGCTTCGTGGTGAAGTGGTCAGCGTGTTTGCCTACCACGCAAGAGGTCTCGGGTTCGATTCACGATATGGTTGATATGAAATATTTATTTAAAAAAAAAGCGGTTTTTCTACACTGAAATGTTTCACAGTCCCTCGGACTGGCACCTGAAGTGTAAGACTCATCATCTTACATTCAAGTAAAAAAAATTAACAAGATTCGCTGCGATTGGTGCACTAATACAGTGCCCTACGCATCATTAGGTTCAGAAAGGTATTGATAAAAAAAAACTGTAATAAAGAGAGAAAACATTCTTGATAATTGGCATTTACAGGGCTTATGACTTTTTCATATTTATCAAAATATTGTTGATTGAACTAAATGGTATAAAATGCAAAAATTAAAGGTGTTTAAGGTATAGACACATGGATAAAGGTTTCGGATCTTTAACTTCACAAAAGTCAACAGATGAAAGAGTTAAGGAAATGTGGATGTTCAAACGTAGGCAGATGGTGAATGTTACACAGTGTGTAAAATGGCCGCTTAAATCAGAGCATGGTGGGTTATAAGCTCTGTAAATGCCTAGACATCCATTTGACATTCTATAAAATGTTTCCTTCTGTCGAAATAAATTAAGATTATATTTATTTATTTATTATATTTATTTATTATATATACGGCCTAAGCCAATTACAACAGTTACATGAAGAAACATAAATGCAGGAAACCGAACAAAAATAACATAAAACTATTAAGCAAAGACAAACGAGGGCAAAACAATAATTATAAACAATACATTCATAAAAACGAAAGACCTAATACTTCAAGCTAAACCATGCCTATCCAACTTCATCCCACACTGTTTAGTCGGGAAGAGATCTACAAAAAGCCGGAAGATCTATCCTAAAGAATTCCAAGTCGTGTGATGAATTGACTAATCTACACATTCTGGACATTGGGGCATAAAAACCAAAGTTGCTCTTAGAAGATTTTATAAATAGCAGATTTTGAGTTCTGATGACATGGTTGGGAACATGAAAAGAAATTGATTGCAACAGAGATGGGACATCACTTATAGCATTAAGTATTTTGAAAATGCATATAAGGTACATCACAGTTCTACGTCTCTCCAATGAAGACAGATTAAGAGATTGCTCTATTTCAAAATAGGAATAATTACCCATTTGTAATCCGAGCAACCATGCCACTTTTCTTAGAAAACGGCGGTAGGATACGTATTTATGTTGCAAAAATTATTAAATTAACGGATATGGAGATATTTAAAAAAATTGAATGGAATGGAATGGAATGGAAGTCTGGGCATTCACAAGGCTTATTATGTCATTGGCTAGTTTCAAAAATATTTTGCATTCAAATGGAGTGAGCGTTGAACTTTTTGCATATATCTTCTTTTATTCTTACGTTATCTGAATGTTGATAACGGTATTATTTATATCTTGAATTGGTTTGTGGTCCTGTGGTTGTGTTGTGGACTGACAGATCTAAGGTCGGTTCAAATCCTTCTAAACCAATTAAGTTCAATTGCAATTTTTCTAGCATAAGATATTAACAACTTTTAGGAAATTTAATTCAAATATTTTTTTTTTTAAATGGCGTGAGCGTGGATTAACCTTTTGCATATAAACATACCTTTTTTTACTCCCGTTACCTGAAATGCTGACGTTAGCATTCTTTTTGTGTTGTAATTGGCAGCAATATTAAATATTCACAAATATTTTACGAGTCACCAAGAACGTGCCCACGTGGATCTGAGTTATGGGGTTATCAATTTTTCAAATGTCGAAATGCGTGTCTTGCGCATATAAAACAAGTCCTTTTTTGAATATTTAAGTTGTTTTAACATTAAAATAGACAGCAATATTTCTAGTATGTCTGAATCTTTGTAGACTAAAAGAGATGTGAAAATTACATATTAAATTCGTTTTGAGGTCCGAACCTCACTCTCCCTCAACATGATTCTCATTTTCTAAAAGTGTACTTATTAACAACTTGTTGAAAAACGAAATATTTGGGTAAATCATAAGAAAACAAATATTTTCTTTTTAGAAATATAATATTTAAAAAATACATTTATTTTGAGAAAACCCCAGCCATTACAAAGAAAAATGGTGTTGATGGTGCGCGCTTCTGAAGTAATTCTTTACATATTCATTGTTATGTTTTGTTAATATTCACATTATTTTCACTTGATTTGTTTTTAAAACTTAAAACAACTTTTTGAAAATAATTAATTATTTGTTCTTTTTTTTTTATATCTCCTCTTTAAGATCATGTTTTTGAAATTTTACAATTGTTTTATTCATTATATTTTGATTAATGAATAGTATATAAATTTTGTTTATGGCATTTTGAAAATATTATTATTGTTAATTTTATTTAATTACTGTAATCAATTATCAATTAATAATGACCATGACAACGCGCAGCAAAGAGAGTTCATTGAATAGATTACAGAACAACAACAAATAGATGCCAATTTCTCGAATAAAATTATTTTCAGAGATGAGACTCATTTTCCTATTGATGGTTTTGTTAATCGTCAAATTTGTAATACTGAATTTTCAGAAAATCAAGGAGTGTCTAGGAGTTATTGTTGAGAAACAAATTCATCTACGGACAAGTACGCACACGTTGCATTTTTACCGATTGCAACACCTAGCGTAAGGCGTTCACTGAAACTGAACGACACGGACGTGATCGAGGCACGGCAGATTCTCCGCGTCCCTCGTTGATCACAGTTCGTTTGCGTTTAGCTCTTACAAAGACTTTCAAATACCCACTTAATATAAATTCGTGTCACGGTCAATTCATTTTGTGTCGTACTTAATTTAATCGTTTTTGTATAATCTTGTATTTATATATTTGGACAAACTCAAAATATTATTGATAAATCCACATGGTCCATGAAGAAGTATAGAAACTGAAAAAAAAAAAATTTTTAGGCACTGCCTAGTATGTAAGTGCTAAATTCAAAGTGAAGAAAACTATTAACCAACAATATTTTTAGTTTGTCCAAATTTTTGTAGACAGGGACTGGATTCGAATCCTTGGGGAGCTGTTTACATAGCCTAGTATGCAGGTGAAATAATTCAATTAGATGAATCTCACCCGCATAAATAAAGGTCTCAGTTCTTTAACTTCACAAACATAAACAGTTGAAAAAGAATTGAATGAATATAGATGTTCAAATATGGGCGGAATGGTGAATGTTACACAGTGTGTAAAGTGGCCACTTAAACCAGCCAATGACAGGTCATAAGCCTTGTAGATGCCTAGACTTCTGTATTACCTTCTCTAACACGTTCATCATCTCTGTTGTAATATGTTGTATTTAGTACGTAAATACGCGTTGAAAATGTGTTTTCTTCGAGCGTTTTTGCGTTCAGAATACCAATCCTGAGCCCTGGTATGAAATAACCCATATATCTCTTATGTTACAACGCATCTCATGTAACTAATCACTGCTGCTACATATTTGAACTTCTTTGAGTAGTTTCGGCCACTTTTAAGTAATTATTTCATTTAAATGAATTATTGACAATTCTTGATGGAATTCCATTGTAATGATGTAATAACTTATATATCCATATAAGTTATTAATTTTAAAAATACTTGATGGAATAAACACGGAATACTAAGTGAAAGTGTACCAAGTATTTTTAAAATTAATAACTTATATGGAAATATAAGTTAATACATCATTAAAGTAATTAGTTTAAAAAAAAACTTTAGGGGATTCGTTTTGCGTAGAGCTGTTGTCTCTTTGCTTGTATACAATTACCATCGCTTTGTAAACATCAATATTATATTATTACAGGCAAGTAATTATTTTAATTTTGCAATGCTAGTTCTTAAATATTTATTTTCAATATATTATATTTAAAAAATAACAACTTTTTATATTGCAATTCCCTGACGGAACAAATTTAAAGAACTATTTTCATTTAATAAATGGAGTTTAAAAAAAACATATGTAATCGTTTTTAAGCAATAAATGATACAATATACTATAGATCACTTACATTTAACACTTGAGTTTTTGACTGTTGTGGTTCCAATTTTTTCCATTTTTGTATAGGTAATTGTTTATGAACCGTAAGACTGATCACCTTATTTTCATCAAACAAAATTGATCGAGGTATGCTGTGATTGGTGTACCGATCCAGTCCCCTATGCACCAGTAGGTGCATAAAAGGCATGACGATAATAATAATAATAATAATAATAATCATAGTTTTTATTTACTACATATCTTTTTATATACATTATACATTAGTTTTTATCTACTACATAGATTTTTATCTACTACATTTTCTTTATCTACTACATACACACTTAGGTAATTGATTTCTCTAGATCATGTCTAGTCTGCCTAACTAGGTACAACCTATAACATGAATGTATTTATTAAAAAAAACATTTAATTTTATAAGCAATCACCAATTAATATAGTAAACAAATAAGGTAAGCTATTTTTAGTAATTATAAAAACAGATTGAATGAAGAAAGAATTTTATTTAAACAGTTGTAATATTCCGAAAATGTTAAAAATTATCGACATTTTACTCGAATATTGAAGAAGTTTGAAATCTCAAAAGGCTTTTTGATTTAATTAAACGTTAACCGCCGAAGAGAAGCTGCTACGTTTCCTCCTTAATGAAGTGTTCAAATCGTTCTTAGTATATTAATATGGAAAATTATCCGAGTAAATTAAAACGCACTTATTTGTTAGCTTTATTATTTTAGTTTAAATCTTTTTCGAGAACTAATTAAGATTGTTATAAGAAACCAATCCGTTTGCTGCCATATTTTTAATATATAAAGTAATATTTTAATATAAATTTGTCTGTTAGTGAGCGGAAAAGCAAAATGTATCGATACGTATCGATATATCATTTAATTTATTTTTTATTTATTATGCATAATTTATACAATACAAAACTTGTTGCTGATTGGTATATCAAAAGTTATGTAAAATAATGCTATGGGGGGAAAATAAAACAGTTGATTGAAATGCATATGATGTGAAGTGTAGTGACTGATAATTGCTCTAATTAATTAGAAAATATCCCACATAACGTTGTGGTCTCGTGGACAGTGCCGCGGACCCGGATTAAGAGGTCCGAGGTTCGAACCCCGCTCGACAAAACAACTCGGTTTCCATTTCTAACACGTTTATTTAGACAAGAAAATATAAAAATATAAAAAGAAAAATTTCGTGACAATTGTTTCGCCTTGTTAGGGCATTTTCAAACGAATGTCACGAAATTTTTGTTTTTATATTTGTAAAAATAAAATTAAGTGTTCAGTCGACTCAAACCAGTGTTTGATTTCTAATATTATAAGTTTAAATACGGAGTTCTACATAAGAAACACCAAAACAATCAATTCGTTTATTGAGGACTGAAAGTAAATGGCTCAAAAAATTAAATAATGTTCAAATTAAATGAAAAAACGGAAATAGTATTTTATTTAAAAGCCAAAGGGAATATTTTTGTCTGTCATTCGCGGTAAAATGATCACTGCAAATTCACCATTCTGTCTAGTGATTTTGATTTCCAATTACCACATCTCCACAATATTCAGCTGTACATACATATATAGTCATAGCAGAGATGCTTTCACTTTATTCCAAATTTCTCCATAGGCGACAGCTGCTGACTTTTCGTTTATGTTTTTACTGCAAAATTATTCATTTATGTGACGTACCATTGTTTCTCTTACAAATAGTGTTTCACGCAAACTATCTGTACTCCTTAGTGGTGTAATATTAAGCCTATAAAAAAACAGGTAAATAGTATATAGTAATAGTAGGTAATCTCCTGCTTACGAAGTTTTTTTTCAAATTAAGCAAAATAGCGGCGCCTAACAGTATACTTACGGATTTTTATTCAAAAAAGTGTCCTAATTGTTTATTTAAAAAAGTTAAGATTTTTTTGTATATTGTAATCGAACTGATAATTTAGTCCAGAATTAATATTTTTAGTTGAAATATTATTTTTGAAACTACGTAAAATATAATGTTAAAACTTGGCATTGTTAATAAAGTAAGAAAACATTTCAGAACAGTTTAATTTTTTTTATTAAAAATGTTTTTTTTTTTGCTTTCGACTGACCTAACCCTTCAAAGATTTTTTACTAGTATCTTTGTTGAAATATCTGTCAAAGTATAATTCTGCGTCTTAATATTCTTACGTATGAGTTTTTGGACTGAATATATGTTGTTTTTAGTGACATATGCATGAATTATAATGGCTTAATCCTGTCAACATAGCGGTAACTCGTTAATTAATAAGCTCATCCCCATGGGCCGCCATATTTTAATAAAAAGATGTAACTGACGCCATTTTTCGGAGAAGCTAAACAACGGTTTGCGCTTTATGCAAAGTTGTCTTTATTAAATGGCCAACGAGAGCTTACAGTACTGCGATTAGTAACATAATCGCAATATATCCGTGCCTTCCTTAAAAGCCTTGCCTTTGCCATGGGATAGTTAAGCCATTTTGTTAATCAACATTTCAAACTTAACGTTTATTTGTCAAAGTATTCTAAACAGCGTGAGTTAATTACGTTTATTATTAAATCTGTCTATGGAATTTTATTTGTAGGAAGCAAGTATTGGTTTTATAAATAAAAATAAGACACTGTTGTTTCTTCTAATAAATAGAATGTGTCCTTATCAGTACATTGGTTATACATTTTTGTGCAACTACTCTAATGTATTGTGTAATTTTTATGTTGATGTGATTAATGTCTCAACAAGGAGACAGATATGTCTAAAAAAAAATTGATTCCAGATTTGTTTTTTTAAGAAAATAACGAAAATGGATAACAGCTTTTGACAAACTGTAAAATACAAGAAATAATCTAATTTGCCCGCTTCGCGCTCTATTGTAAGCACGTTTGTATAACATGAATGGGGTCTCGGGTTCAATACAAAAAAATATTAAGACTCCGATTTTATGAAGTTCAGTGTAAGTACTGATGGCTACTACTATACACCTTCACCATAGTTGTTGAACAAAAATATAAAACCAACACAATATGCATTTCAATAAGTACATGCACTGATTAGGACAAACATGCACTGATAACATTTGTTTGGGGGTTTCTAGGGTTACGTCTCAAAACCGGTAGACATATAAAATCGGTAAGTGGTAAAATGTTTGACTACCAAGCTAATGTTTTAAATATTAATAATACAATTGTACGTATTTAAGTTTTGTTTTTTTTTACACCACAACAGGCCGGGACGCCCAATAGCAGTAGTGAATTGCCACAGAAAACACCCAGGCTCGAATGTACATAATAAAAACAGATGTAAATTACACAATTTTATGAAGTTTTATAACAAAAATATATTTGAATTGTTTGTATTTAAATTTTAATAAAACTTTAACAGCGGCCGCAGGTTGGTAGTTCCTTCGTTATCCATCCCCAGTCACTGGTTAAAATTATAAATAAAAGTGGGATAAAACTAAATACGTATTTTTATTTAAATTTATTTCAACAGAGAGGGAAAACATTTTTGAGAAGGGAATATGGAAGTCCAGGCATTTACAGGGCTTATGACCTGTCATTGGCTGGTTTAAGTGGCCACTTTACACACACACATTCACCATTCTGCCCATGTTTGAACATCCACATTTCCTCAATTCTTCCATCTGTTGACTTTTGTGAAGTAAAAGAGCTGAAACCTTTATCACGTGGGTGAGATTCATCCGGCTGAACCAAATCACCTACTAGGCAACGCTTGAAAAAAAAATCCAGTTTTTATACTTCTTCTTTTACCAGGTAGTTAATTCAACAATGTTTGAGTATGTCCAAATGCTTGCAGACTGGCTGGATTTCCTCCCTAGGGAGTTGTTCATATTTAAATTTATTTCAACAGAGAGGGAAAACAGTTTTGAGAAGGGAATATGGAAGTCTAGGCATTGACAGGGCTTATGAACTGTCATTGGTTGGTTTAAGTGGCCACTTCACACACTGTGTAACATTCACCATTCCACAAAGAAACGTCAGTAGAAAAACTGAATCCAACTAAAAGTTCAATAAATATAAATTACAAAAATAATACCGGTAAAAAATAAGCATCCCGTATTTCTGTGACAGAATATCTATCACCACCTTTTTCCACCTCAGGTTGACACTCTGTATATCTTTTTACTCCCAAGTACTGTTGGTCGTGTTTTTCTAAACAAACCCTCATCACTGTGATAATTATGCTCTATGCTTTTTCCTTCCATACTTGACGCTTTTCAGTAATGAAGCAGACATTACCTTAGAATTCCAAGCTGGCTGGTTACGAAACAAGATTTGACGTATTCACACTGTGTAGTGATGTGATGCTATACTTGTAGTGTAGTTATTCACTAGTTTAGTTACTTTTTTGCTACGTGAACGCTTGTTAGCGTTGTTACGACACTGGCTCAACGCTAAACCTATTCAGATGAACATGTTATAACTGGGATAAATAATTAAACTCGGATACGCAACGGATCATGCAAACACCGTTTTAATTTTATTTTCAATGACGTTTAGTTTTTTATATTATTTATTGGGAGTTTGCAAAAATGTCAACCAAAACATTATTCATTTTTCAAAGTTCCTAACGTAAATAATATTTTTCAGAAAAAATAAATTATTTAAAAATAGATTACATTCAAAACAGTTCGAAATAAAATTAATGTAAAATAACTTGTACAGATTTTATTTTGCATTGTGCCAATCAATTTCGTAGTACGATACAATCGGAAAAAGTGATGCGAGTGACATATTTATACATGATGTATTTTTTGCACAAAAATCCACTATTAAAATAATACTTAGAGTCCCTATACAGAACATCTACTGAATAAATATTCCACAAATTCCAACTTATGACACAAATGCATGTTTACGATAAAACAATATTCGCTTATAGATTCAAAAACTATTCTAACTCAAACGAAAGACATAACCCCAACACATACAAATAATATAATCACTAGATCCTCAACACAAGGACAACCTAAGCAAATATAAACTAGTACCACTTTCGGACTAAGGGATTTTGCGTATTATGCTTTTTAAATCTATAACCTACTTCCACTATCTATTAAAACAATTAGTAACGAGAAAATGTTTAAAGAGGCTATAAAAAAATGGATGGTGTATTTGGGTAAAAGTAAAATGGAGTGTCTCATTCGCCCAAACCAATGTTGAATCAACTGCTCCACAAATGTATAGTTTTTGTTATGTTTTGTTCTTTTATCGTGCGTTTTTTAATACAAATAATACAGGTTTACATACATATGAAAGAAAATATGTAGTGTATAAAACTGCCTGCAATTTTTGTTAATTATCTCTGTATATTAAGTCTTTTTTGTTTATTCTCACACGTAAAAATTGTTTTAAAAAAAATCTTGTTAAGTGTCCTCGGCACGAGACCCCAGTGAGGTCGCATTTTTTATTTATTATCAACCATAGTTTATTTATGAGGAAAAAAAAAAGATAAATAAATAAAAATTCTACTCCACTAGTCTCCTTCCCCCTCAATAATTCCTTACTCTAGTATGTGGGGAGGAGCGAATAATAAAAAAATGATCTTCTTAAAATGAATGCAGATAATTCTCAAAGTAATATTTAAAAAAGAACCATTTTCTCAACAAAAAACACGATATTCATTATTCCAAGCTTACGTATTCTTAAAAAAATAGATTATCGAGTTGATCTAAGAAAACAATTAAGTAAATCTTAAAGATTTTCAAATGATTTTTTTTTAAATTTGAAGAAAAAAACTGGATTTCACCACCCAAGGAGTTAAAAATAATTCATAATAATTACAGGAATCTTCTGCGAGACATGACATATTTTATTAATATTATTATTTAAAACATGGTGCCACGTGTTGTTTAAATAATGGTGATTTTAAATTTATGTTATTGTTATAATTGGATACGTAACCTTTTTGCGAAATATTTGTTTATTTGCATGATAAATAAAAACATCTGAAACCCTAAATATAATAAGATTCGTTTTTAATGGGCTTTTATCTATTTTAAACCATCATTGTGCGTGCTATAAGAAGGAGCTTCGCTTAAATAAATTAAACACCCATTTAAAACCGATATGTGACCAATTTGCAATTGAACTTAGCACGCGCAGAGGGGACTTTGTATATTTTCCTTAAGTACGCCGAAACGAGGTTAATAGAACGTACAGATCTATTATTTAAGTATATGTAAATTTTACGGCTATTTTTGTGTGAGATTTCTTTTAAAAACGCATACAATGTTGTGAATTGAAGTGTGAAATCCAATAAAAAACATTTAAAGGGAATTCGTTGTAAAATCGTTAGTTTTTTCATATTCTAATACAATTTTATTTAAAATAACATATAGGAAGTAAAAAAATATTAAAAATATTTTTAAGGAGTTTTTGACAAATAACTTATTTAGAGCAAGTAAATCTGCCTTCATACGCAGAAAGGCCTTGGTAGGCCGTACCATTTTTGTCAAAAATAAATAAAATATAGATATGAAAACTGCAAGAAAAGATCAACATTTAAATGTTTGTAATTAAACCCAAATCGATTTTTTTAAAATGAAAATACCCCTTTCAAAATAAATTTTCACAAAACATAACACGTATCGCCATTTTTACGTGATGACGTGTGAATTCGATTCGTTCCGATGTTTCGGCTAGCGTTGCAGGGTAAACAGTGTGAGCCATCTTTAGGGTAAACTTTGTGAAAGGGATCCAACCAATACAGGATCACTCAAAGAAGACAAAACATATTGATAACAGTTACACTGAAAATCTACGCATCCTTTTCGAAAATGTATTCCAAAATTTAACCCATTCCTCGTTTTTTTTTTGTAAAAGGTAAAACCTACTACATAAATTGGAGCATTTCCCAAAATGTTTGACTTTAAAAAATAAAATGTATATTTATGTTAATAATATTACAAATTAATTATGTTTGTCCATAAACTACGAACGTATCCATTTTTCTTATTTAACAAAACGCTTGTTTCCTTAGAATTGACTTGGAGAAATTATTTTAAGATGTTAGGAATTTTTATGAGCATTATAATTTATTTTTTAACTGATAAATAAAAAAAGTATTTACTTTACAACCGAACTATTTCAGATCATTATTTTCGTTGACAAGTCTGTGGTGGTATTTTGAATCTTCTCTTTTCCCTAGAGAGTGGTTAATTTGTGGATTTTTATTATTTTAATACGACGAAACTTTGCTTAAAATAATGGCCACACTGATTTATTTTTTTTTTATTTATTTTTCTTTTTTAAATTCAAAACAATTTTTTTTTTTTAAATTCCCGCCAAACTGCAGAAGCAGTTTTTTTGCAGGGATTTCTCTCTTTAAACATTTTTGTAACATAGTATAATAAATGTTTACATAAAATATTTTTTAAAAAAAATCTTAAAAATATCAATAAAATAAAAGTTTAAAAAAAATTAAATACAAGTTAATCAAGTCTTTTTTGAAAACGAAATATATAAAAAATAATAAACAAACACTTTTTTTTACACTGTTTTAAATTGTTTGGTTTCCCCATTTTTTATAATTTTTTTTTTTTTTTTTATAGACTAAACTTAGAATTTAAGAAAAATATTTTTAAAACCAATTTTACTTTGTTTTTATTCATATCACTATTTTTTATTTCGTCCGGGAGTCTCTTTACTATGCGAGGGAGTATATACGCCCTGGTCCTCTCTCCATACGCATTTATGGCTCTTCTTTCTATGAAGTTTCCTCTCGCTTTTTGGCGCGTTTCATGCTTATGTGATATTGGCGTTTTATAGAAATCCATGAAGTCCTCTGTTACCAGGCGATAGTATATCATATTCTGTACCGTCAAAACTTTACACATCGGGAAAAGATTTTCGTAGTCATTTTGAGTTATTAAGTTGGTTTTACTTGCTAACATTTTAAGGAATCTAATTTGTAATTTTTTTATCCTATTTGTATACGTTGTAAATGTTAGCCCGTAACAACTCACTCCATACGATATAATTGACTCAACCAGCGCATGGTATAAACAGTACAAGGTGGCCCGCGGAACACAGAATTTCAAATAATTAAATTTTATAAGTACCGCTTTTAGTTTTTGGCAAACACTTTCTACATGTAATTTCCAATGAAAATTATTTTCGATAGTTAAGCCTAGATATGTATATTGTTTGACCATTTCTATCGTTTGACAGGCACAAGGTGATTTTTTTAAATGGAGACATTCATAATCGTGACCTTTAACATTAAGTATTTTGTTTTGTTTACTTGTATGCGTAGAATGAATAAGCATCACTTTTGTTTTATTTATGTTCAGTATTATCCCATTATCGTGAGCCCATTTCATGATATTGTTTAAGTCCGATTGAATATTTTTCTCAACATGTGTAATATCTTTGTCAGCGCACAAGATGCAAGTGTCGTCAGCAAATATGTATTTGGTACATTTTTCGATAACATTGGGAAGACTATTTACCTGCATTATGTAGCAAACTGGTCCTGATATTGAGCCTGTTGCCACACCAGTATTTGAGGTGGTTGGATTACTTTGTTCGTCATTTATCTTGACTTGTATTTTCCTGTTTTGTAGATAATTTTGGAACCACAATTTTAATGGTCCTCGTATTCCACATTCATCCATTGCTATTGCCAAGGTTTGATGATCCAGGGTATCAAATGCCTTTTTAAAATCGATAAAAAGTACTCCCACGTACTTTCCTTCATTTAAGTATTTATTTATTTCATCAGTAAATTTAGACAGTAGTGTTGAAGTACTTTTGTTTTTTTGAAATCCATATTGAACTGAGTTTATAATATTATTTTCATCTAAAAAGGACTGTATCTGGCTGACAACAGCTCTTTCGATTATTTTATCTATACACGAAAGGATGGCTATAGGTCTGTAGTTAGTAAACTCCTTATGGTCCCCTGCTTTAAAGATAGGTCTTATTATTGATACCTTTAAATCATCTGGCATAACTCCTTGACATATACACAAATTTATCAATTTCGCTAAGATTGGACTGATTTCTTGCACTACTTCCTTTAAATCACTGACTCTAATTTGATCACATCCGGGAGATTTCTTCGAATTCATGTTTTTTATAATCTTTTCTACGTCTTCTTTATAAATATGTTTATATCTCATGGACAAAGGCACTGGAAAAGCATAGTTTACACGATTCAAGAATTTTTCATTGCATTTATGTTTAATATTATTTATCTCTTCTACGAATGTTTTTGCAAATTGATTACATAGATATTTTGTATCTCCTAAACATCTCATGTGTTTAATTATAACCGTGTCTAGATTATTTTTTTGTTTCCCACATAAACCATTTATTTTTTCCCACAATTTTCTCGGATCGTTTTTAAGGGTATTAATTTCATTTTTGTCGTAAACGTTTTTAGTGTCAAGTATTTTTTTATTTGTTTTGTTTCTCCATTTAGAATATTCAAGGCGGTGACTCTGATTATTTGGCGTGTTTTTCCATTTTTTATAAAGTTGGTTTCGTTTTTTTATCATTTGTTTCAGTTCTTCTGTTATCCATGGATTTTTGTGTTTATTTCTGTTTTTATACTTTATTTCTTTTTTTGCAGATTCATATATATCGTTGAAAATATTTTTAATTTTACTGTATAGTTTTATAGGACAGTTTGTACGAAGAAGGTCGTCCCAATTTGTTTTCTTAAGTTTGGTTAATATATATTTATTATCTAATATTTGTATGGTTTTTTTTTGGCCATCCGGTATTTCTTCATTTCCTATGGCTACCGTTGTCATAAAATGATCCAACGACTGATGATTCAACGACAAATTGTATAAAAAAACTGTTTTAACAACGGAAAAAAATGAATGCGGTTTAGCCAATTCAACCTTATTAAATGTTTTGAGTAATGCTGAAGGACGCAATAATAATCTTAATGAAAATCATCATGTTTGATTTCACGTTTTTAAATTTATTTGACGGTTAATCATCAGTGTGGCCAGATATGAAGCAAAATGTCAACGCATGCAAAAAAAAAATCTGTACATTAATCTTTCTCTGGAAGGTAGAAAAGATTAAGAATATCACCTCTGATCATTCTGGGTAGAGAAGTCATTATGCAACTTATATGCAAATAATGTTTGTAGATATGAAAAAAAATACGTGCTATGGTTTATTTCTATATTATGGGATAACAGTAGAATGTGCATTTCAGGAAAGATCCTATTACAATGGGCAATTTAAGAAGTTCTGTTTAACTATCTGTAAAAGAAAATTAAATTTTATGTACAAAAATGTGGATATTTGTATAAAATACTTAATTGCCTTTGTCGATAATTTGTAAGTTAACATGCTTTGAATAAAATAAATCGGACAATTATTACACGTTTTAGTCCAGAACATTTGATTTTACTGTATAGATAATTGAAGACAAATCTTATAAATTTCCTTTGTAATATGGGACCAAAAAGTCACTAAACAACGCTGTATTTGTCTGCTCCTACGCCGCGGCCGGACGATCTTTTTTGTTCTACTTGTTATGGGTGGTTATTTAAATAAATTTATAAATAATTTTTGTATGCATTTCATGCGCTTGCGCCACATAGACTATGTATATTGAACATTTACTATATAACATTTACTATATTACTGTTAAATTTATTGCTTTCTTTTGAGCCCTAGTGAGAATTTTGTAATTATCCTTTAGGGGTATATTTTTTTTCTCTTCGGCCCAATACCAACGTAACTATCACCGAATGTACATGTGATTTTGATAATCTCAGCGCGATCGCTAATAAGTCGTATGAATGTATTATCAAGAATCCGACAAGTGCCGATCTGACCCAGAATCTGATGGAGAGAGATTTAAGGTTGGAAGAATCTCAGTACAAAGTAGGTTATTGCGTTAATTTGTATTGGGGTTTGGTGGCAGAAGATAATACAATAGCAACACCAAATCTGCGAACCAGCAAAAAACGCAATACACGAGCGTCCGTCTGCTTCCTGGCGAGTGGCGCGATCAGCATGTTTGTTTGACTTATCACCCGGTTAAGTGATGTATCTAAATATACGATTTTTATTAATTCATTAATTTATTTATTTTATTAATTTTCTTCATTCAAAATTACACTAGTTTAAATAAAAATGAACTTATTAAGGCTTTTTAGGCTAAGCCACAATAAATAACAATAAAAATACATAGTAAAATTCATTAGATCAAATTATAATGAAAAAAAATAAGGCAAATGTAATAAATAATAGAATTCCAAAGAATGCAATGAAAAAAGATAATCAGAAATAATTTTTAAAATATAAATTATACAAATTAAGAATCACACATAATCAAATATACAAAATAATGGTATCATTAAAATTTACTTAATAATAGTAGAATATAGTAGTATTAATATAAACAAAATAAGAGTGTCATTGCAATCAACAGAAAAATAAAGTATTTAAAAAAACATTATTGAAATGATAATTGAGATAGTTTTCTAGACACTCACTCAATACTATAGTAAGAAATAGGAGCAATAAATCATATGCCAAATAATAGTACGTACTAAATTAAATTATACAAAAATACATAATGAAAAAAACATAATCCATTTTATTGCGTCACGTACGAGTAAGTTTTCGTCTTTCTTTTTTTATTTTTTATGTTTCTAATTTTCAAATATTTCCAAACTAAGGATTTAACCGCTTCCCTTTCCAATTCATTAATATTTATGATTATCCAATTATTAATATTTTATGTAATTTAGCTACTGTGCTTGCATGTGTTCTATCAGCAGGTTGGTTTCATATTTTTGTACTACTACTATGGTAAAGGTGTATAGTGGGATTAGCGTGTTTGTGTAATTAGTGTCTTGACGATGAGACGGCAACGTCACGAAACTAAATACATAGAAAAGTCGGTAAGTGGTTATTTACTCATTAAAAGGACACATTTAAAAGGATCGTATTTTTTTCTTCTTTCTTAGTTGATTTTATTAAAAATAGTAAGGACTTGAACGGAATAATATTTGGCAGGTAACTAAATTATATTAAAGGAAAAACACGTATTTGAAAAGGTGCTCTTTGATGTGGTAAAATGGAAGTATTTGTACTTCAAATTTATCAAAATCTCTTAACACCTTGAGAAATCTCGCCTGAAGAAATAATCTCGACAAATTCGCCAGCAAATGGCCATTTTTTTCATTGCGTTTTTGATTCTTTCAATGTAGGTAAGTAAAGCGAAAATAAAGTACCAATTTGTTAAAATGTGTTTAATTTGAGAACCGGCATTGAGTCGAAAACACATGTTCAGGGTTCTGGTTCACGGACAATATATTGAATAACAAAACATCGTTTTATTATTTCACTAATATTACTCGTAAATATTTGGTTTGACGAGAGACTGGTATCTATTTTATAATAATTAATCATGAAGTGTAACGAAGTGAATGCCGACCCAATCAACAAAACTGTTAATTTTTTTATTTTTTTGTTAAAGTTTCACAATCTCCAATGAGATTTTATTCTATTCGATGAAATCCCACGAAGGTCTTCTCAACATTTTCAAAATAATGTTGACTTAAAGAAAATAGAATGATAAATTTACTTAAAAGGTACGAAGGAGTACCCAAAAGAAACTGAACTAATAAAAAATAAAAAAATCTTTTCCAAAAACCTTTAAAAGCTTTCAAAGTACTCTCCATTGGAACTAATGTTCTTGTCCAGTATTTTCTTCTTTTGCCGGAAACATTTTTTTCCGTGATGCTTGGCAAAGCCTCCGTCATTTTTTTCTTAATCTTAGCAACGTCGGTAAAACGTTGTACTTTTTTGTATTTTTCCATTCAAAGGAATAAAATGGTGTTTCAGGGGACTAAATGGAGTTCATAAGGTAGGTGAGGTACAGTGGTCATATTTTTTTTTGACAAAAGTTGATGCACAAGGAGGGCTGTGTGAGAGCAAATTTGGCAGTCATCCTTGACATCTTCATATCTTTACTTAAAGTTTCCTTCACTGAACTTTAAGTCACTCTAAATAGCTCCATGTAGCTTTTAGAGCTTATTTATTGTCGGCTTACCAACGCCAACGCCGCGACTATGAACGCCATCGGTTCATATCAAGTCGGAGTATATTAGAATCGATATTTATGTACGAAAATGTGTATATTTGTACCAAAATTCAAAGTATCTTCGTCGGTAACCTGAAATTGAACATTTTTAGAAAAAAGGGGAAAAAAAATATTTTCACTCAGAAAATTCAACTTTGTGGATTAAATAAAATATAAATTTTAACTTGCCATTAGAATACAAACCCAGAATGATTTGGCTAATTTTAACGTCATTTTCGTCGGTTCGGGTCTCCAATTCAATTAATTTATTAAAAATAATGTATCCATTACAAACTAAAATTTAATACGTATATATTGTGGAATGACAAAAAAAACATAAAGAGACTCTTATCAAAATAGTAGGGGAACCCTGCTCCGGAAAACCCCTTCGGATACATGGAACAGATTAATATCCAGTAGCTCAATCATAAGTAAGCACTTGAGTTGTCCTCATAACATCATGTTTGTAGATCCGCGATCATGAAGCAAAACTTCTCGGTCGCGCGCTCGATCATCTATAGCAAAAGCGATAAGCACATTCACACCAGTCAAACAGAATATGTTTCTACTATGGCGCGACATTTAATATTCTGACTAATAAAAGGTAGCTAGCTCTACATGACCAATCAGAAAAACCCCGTACTACAAAAACTCCGCTCACCACAGTATTAGTCGGGGTTTTTTTTGGTACTCATGGCCCAATTTTCGTAATTTAATACCTCAAATGCGCTTTGTCATTAATGTATATACAAAACCAAATAGACCCACAAACTAAATAAAAAGTCATAAAAAAATACTTACTTTTAAATCATATTTTTATTTTGTTATATTTTTCATTGATAAGCCCTAACAGGTTACATACATTTAACAAAATATTTTTACTTTTAAAATTCACATTCTACTGTTAATAATAATATTTTAAACATTTTTTGTAAAGGTTGTCTGAGTCTTTTTTAAGTTTTGTCTGGTAGTTTATTGCATAATTTCAGTCCATGGTTTATTAGTCTTGATTGTCCTTTTCTCGTTTTAGAAGGTTGGATATGATATTTTTCTGATATTCTCGTATTGTGTTCATGTTTACTACAGTTTTTTTCAAGTTTTAATTCTTCGTCTACAATTACATCAGTGGCTAATTTATGAATAAATTTTAAGGATTCTAGTTTATTTAGGTACAAATTTTGTTCACACTTGAAATAACAAAAAATAAAAATTGGAATAACCAATGGAGGAAAGAAAATAATAAAATTTTACGACCAAAAAATTGTTATACTTAATACTTTAAGAATTATGAATCGATAAAAAAATATCATTTCTGCTGAACAATAAGGAAGTTTAGCGCTATGGGAAATCGAATATGAAAAGTGTTTTTTTAAGCGCGGCAAAAATTAGAGTGTTTCATTGTACAGCGAAGTTTCTCGAAAACGTGAAAATTAAAAAAAAAAAGTTACATCAAAACGCCACAGCTTCACGTGAACAATAAAAAAACTAAATAATTACAGCGTTGCGATAGATTTCCGGTTTCCGGGTAGCCATGTTTTTCAACGTTTAGCGTATTTTATAGGATACAGGATTCTACTTTTAAATTTCAGAAAAACTCACCGACTTGAACTCGTGACGTCACGGACGGTGTATTTTCAAAATTACAAAACTAAAAAAAAGCATGGTGATGATAATACGGCGAATAAAAAAAAACTTTGCGTGTTTTAAATTTGAAAAAAAAACCACTGAATTTCCTCCTTTTGTAACAAATAGCTTTTTTTAACAATCGTTTGAAATACTGTCCCATCGCGTAATTTTCGGCACGTTGGATTTGCGTTGACACGCGATAATCAAATCTCGCGGCAAATGAAATTAAATTATCTCTACTCGAAGTATCCCCTTGAACAGGCAATAAAAGAAGAAAAAAACGGTTATTTGCAAAAGGGGAAATCAAATTAGGGAGATTTAGCCGACACCTGGATAAAACGTGACAACTTGATTACATTGCAAGTTTTAAAATTGTATATACATTACGTTGTTAATTGAAATCGAATCATTTTTTTACAGTTTTAGGGTTTCCAAAACAAAATTCCCAAGACCGGAGATTACATCCAGTTCTTGTCTATTATTTAAAAAAAATATTGTTTATATAAACAAGACATTTAAAAATAATAACATTCCAATTCAGGGAACAAGTTATACCTCCTATAAATATTTGCCACACGACAAAATGCAATAAAAGATATCAGTTTCAAAATGATAATTACCTTCAAATCACTGGAAAATCAAGCTAAAATTTTTAGGCATTATATTTGAAAAACATATAAAATAGAAGGAGCCAAAAAATAATATTGTAAATACAATGAGAAAACTTATATATGTATTTTTTAGCTAAAGGAATATATTAACCGTATATATAAATATTACAGTGCGGAATACAGTGCAGTGGGGTGGTGAATTTAAAACAAATATTTTACCGGATGAAAAAATACAAAAATTGATTATAAAAGTCATTTTGAAAAAACCATCTACTTTTCTCACTGTTCAATTATTTCAAAAATTTATGGTTTGAGATATAGAATAGCCATATAAAAATAATTGTTTGCTGCAAGTACTTAAAGATAAAATAAATAGTAGTATTTCTAGGTCACAAAACGTAAGTACGCTACATAAAACAGGTGGTTATATCTTAATTCCCAAATTGAAAACGACCACAGCACAACATTATTATACTTACAGAGGAATATTTTTCTTTTATAAAATGAACAAAGATAATAAAAAGTACAGTCAGGAATACAATATATTTAAAAAAGAAGTGAAAAGCTACATTTATAATTCTTCTTTATGTAACACTGATTAAAAAACATCGTTTATTATTTTTTTCGTGATTAAATATGTTATCCAAAAACATTAATACTTAAAATAAAATAGAATATTGTAAGACGTCACTCCTTATTATGTACACAAGAATTGTTTATGTCTTTTACGTAATGGGAAACGTTAATGTAAATATTTGTATTTAATAAATGTAAAAAATTGTATTTAGTTGTAATTAGTCGCATGGAAAAAAAAAATATCCCGAAATTAACCACTCTTAAGAATATTATTTATTGTTTCAGCGTTTACTTTGTGGAAAAACATTATGAATTAATTTAAAATAAAACACTTTGTAAATTTACTACATAAATATAAACTAAACTTAAATACATACACAGATAAAAATATCTCCAATAATACAATATATCAAATTTAAATGTTTATATTGTTAATATTAATGAAGTTTTTCTGTGAGCTTAAATGTGCTCCTATTCTTTCCGTGTTTTTGAAATCGTTAAAAATTATTATTTGTTATGTTGGAGCTCCTACTCTAGTTAGAGATTGACAGAGAAGACACGAGGTTGCTGTTTAATGCGCATTTATTACATGGCGAATAAGATACAGCACTTGGTTGTGTAGCGCGAGCGTAGCGGCGATGATGGGTTGAAGAGACTGCACTTAAACTACATGCTGGAACTGAGTGACTTCGACGAGCTGGACTGACTGACTGCACTGAACTTGTTGGGCTGACTGAATGACTTTGCTTCCTGTGGTCTCTTTATATGCCACGTTCCTTTGTAGTTCATTTCTTCATGGTAGGGACGATGTGAATGTTATGCAGAACGATGATCCCGATTTCATGTCCAATACTGATAGAGTTGCAAAGAATGTGATATTGGATTCTACAGAAAATTATGATATTGCTTTCTTCGGTCATCACACTATTTCAGGTTAACCGTTTTAGCACGTGTGTGTCATCGATTTTGGACTATTGTTCTCATTTGCAATCCAGAATATCTCTTTGATTACTGATTATTTGATTGTTTAAAGCGTCGCCTTATATGGTTTATTTTATGTAAATCCATTTAATTGGAAGGCAGGGATAATTTCATAATTGAGAGTTCATATCTTCATTTTTTTCTCTATGAATAAGTATTGAAACCTGTTTACCTGTTTATACCAATTAAAAAAAACAAATATATATTCTATAAAAATATGTCAATGTTTAGTTAACCACTGCTGTAAAAAGCTTAAATATGATTTCATAAGCTCGGGTCAAAAGGTGTTCATCTGATTATTTAGAATTCGTGTTGGTCTATTAGATTAAGACATTCCAAAACATATGCGTCCTTAGTGCTAGGGGGATCAGAACCGAATTGTTAGTTCAATGTTTAAACTTAATGTTTGTTCAACTTATTTGAAGGGATAAGGCGTCCTATACATATATCGTATTCACAGAACAGAGAATAATTGACTAGAAGTGGCATTAACATTGAACATAATCACGTTAGGTCGTTTGGCTCATAATATCTTATGCAATTGCAAACCGTTATTAATCTGTCAATCTAATATACAAAACATCAATATTGATTTGTTTTGTTATTTATTTAGGTACTTAATCAATCCATCTGGTTAAAATAAAATAAACTTATTTAAAAAATAGTGTATAGGTACGATTCAAATAAAATATTAACAACGCTAAAATTACGACTAAAATCAAAGCTACTACCTCGAAAAAAGATCTTGTCTATTTTAGTGATTGTTTAAATATAGAAAGACTTACACTTATATTGCATTACGCATACAGCGACGTAGCTGGGGTCATGAGCGCCCCTGGCAAGATTTGAATTTTGAGCCCCCCGAAACTTATTTTCTAGGAAGTAAAAGATAAAAGAAGGTTGCGGGTCTGCAAAATGCGCCCCTTGAGGGTTGCGCTCCTCGCAGCTGCCCGCCTGGTCAGCTCCTAACTACGCGCAGATTGCAGAAGAGCAAAATTAAATGATTTCATTGTTTTTAACAGTTTATAATTAATTAAAATAATTTAAGATGAGTAGCTGCAAGCATTTATGTACATTGTATGTATGTAACTGCTGCATTGTTCTGTGTCTAGGCGGATGAAGAATAAAGTTCTGTCTGTGAAATAGAACCAAAACCCTCGACGAGTATTTTCGACTAAATGGCTGCGCTCCGATTCGTGTTCATGTTCGATTTCTAGAGTGGTATTCTGAATTTTCTGTACTCCCTAGAGAGTGGTTGATTTGGGAATTTTTATTTTTTAAATGTCACGACACTTTGTATCATATAATGGTCACACTGATGATTAAATGTCAAAAGATGAATAAAACCAAAAAACAAAAGAAACGAATATGGTTGGTCAATTCATCCTAATTAAGTGTTTTGGGTAATGTTTAAGGTCGCTATAGTGTTTAAAATGAAAATGATCATGTCTGATTTCACGTTTTCATATTTATTGGATGTTTAATGATCAGTGTGGCCAGATACACAGCAAAGTATAGACAGATACAAAAAATTAAAATCCCCAAATTTATCACTCTCTAAGAGGAAGGAATTTCTCCAGGAACTGGACATAGGAGAAATATTGATATCCATGTGCGAGAAAAGAATCCTGCAGTTCCAGGGGAGATTCTGATAGTTTGGAGAAAACCATTCTACTGGGAAGTGTCAAAGGGACAAGGTCGCGTGGACGTCAACCGACAAGATGGAGCGGTACATTCACTGAGTTATCAGAATCATCACTGACGAATGCCTATAGAAGAGCACAAGACCGTTCCAGATGGAGGGAGACTGTCTACAGACGAGCCATGTCTGGAGTCAGGCGTAATCACCATCCTCAGACATGAGGCACGGATTGAAGAGAAGAGGAAGAGAAGATTCAGAATACCACTCCTGGGGTACTATTAACCTTTTCGTGGGGGTAGAGACCAAAAACATTGGGATTTTTTTTTTTGCATGCGACAACACTTTGCTTCATATAGCCACACTGATGATTAAACGTCAAATACGAATAGGGGAAGCCCAGGAAAAGCGGATGTGTTAAGGGAGATATTAAATAGAAAATTCAAAGTTTTCCTAAAATAAAAACTGTATAAAGTACAAGGTAAGCAAAATTATTGATCTACAAAAGTAAGGTAATGAAAAAGTTATATTAATTAGAAAATAAAATATGATAAAAATTATAAAAAAACCCTTCGTATTGTTCACGGACAAAGCGAACTTGGGCTCTGGGCAAAGATATTTAGAAATCACATTCGTAGCAGAAGTAAGAACCATGTCCAAGATGTGAGGTGCAAGATTCGTGAGCTCAACTTTTACACTGGCTGCATTGAATCCAATCCTATGTTAATGGCTCAACATAATTTTCTTCACAAATTAGGCATTTAAAATGTGTAGTTTCATCTGATTTTGCTTTTACTTTTAGTCCGCTGGTAGATGGACCAAATTTAATGTTCTTCGTGATTGAGATGCAATAGTGTTACGTAAGGAGTTAAAAAAAAAATAGCAACAGTTGTGATGGATTTCTTGTCTTCAGTCACTTTTTTCATTGTTTTAGCCATCTGTAACTAAGACTATTTTGCCTGGTTTGTTTTTCGTGCGTATGTTTATACGTACGAGTACCATCTACAAAAATGAAAACATACGCAATTGCACGTAATCAACCAAAAAGTACATTCATTCGAGCAAAGCGAAAGGTCCATCCGCTTTGCCCTATTTGCTTTGCCCGAGGCAGTATCGAGTAACGTTTTGTTAAAAAATGTAATGTGGTTGCTGTATTTCATAACTAAACTTAATTTTTCAGATAGGAAACAAATCAACATTGGATGAAATAAACTAATGTTTACGTGAAATATAACCAAATAATAATAATCACAAATACCTTACCTTCGTTTATCGTAAGAAAATGCTAAAAAAACTAATTATTTTAACAAAACATGTGCATTCCTGTCAAACGACCAATATTCACTGTCATGGCATCAGTAGTGATGCGGTTCACCGATTGTAAGACTATTAGCACAATCTAGTGGTAATTTTCGGAAATATTCAATTCATTCGCTTTATCCGGTACATTCGCTTTTATGGGTATCCCCTACGTGAAACCAAACATCATAATTTTCACTTTCAATGAATATTTAATTTATTTAGGTACTAAATCAGTTCATCTAGTTACAATTACGTGATTAATTACGCAATCATTTGTCAACAAAAACACTTCATTAGGTTGAATTGATCAAACCGTATTAGTTTTTTCCGTTTTCTCAACAGTTTTATGATGTCAAACTAAGAAATGTCAGTTGTAAAACTTTTTTTAACCTCATTTGACGTTTAATTCACAGTGTGGCCATGTATGAAGCAAAGCGTAGTCGCATGCAAATAATAAAAATCCACAAATTAATCACTCGCTACCGCTGCGAGGAGATTCAGAATAACATTCCTGGCAGGGTGGACGTGCAATATCGATTCGAAGGGTTGTTTAAACTGCAATATTTCATTATTCGTGGACTGGCGCGTTAAGTGTAGAACTGATCACCTTACCTTCATGTGACAGATCGGTAGTCAGATGGCAAAAGGGACCATCTGCAATTTTTTCGGTTTTGTAGTTTTCTTCCATAAAAGTATTAAATAACTTTACTCTACAGTGTATTCAAATATCACATCTTTGCGTGCACAACAAATGAAGTTCCAAAAAAACCATTTGAATTTGTACGAATAAAAAATGTGGCATAAAAACCTTGTGCAAATTTACCTTTCTGCCATTAAAACGTATATTCAAATGGTATCCCAGCGAAGCTTCCACGTTTCTGTTAGCGTATTCAAAAATAGACTTTATGGTGAACTTTTAGTTTAGATTATAATCGGTAATTGCATATCTGTTGGTAAAGGCTTGTAACTATATTCACTTTGCTATGCCGGCATTTGGCTGTCACATTAGCGGGTTGTTTTGTTTACTTCCATTCGCTAGCGTTATTCAAAGCATTGTTGTAGTTGTTTTTATAAAGCGATTTGTTTATCAAAGTATTTATTTATTTAAACCTTTTTATAAAAATTTTACAGTTTTTTTTAAATTTATTAATAACAAATTAAAATACAACATTACAACTTAATACAATTTTTTACAATAAATATTTACATTAACGTTTCCCATTACGTGAAAGAAATAAACGATTCTTGTGTAAATAATGGGGAGTGATGTCTTACAATAGATTATTTTATTTTAATCAAAAATATTTTTAAAATAACAAATAAATTACAAAAAAAATATTAACGATGTTTTCAATCAGTGTTACATAAAGATGAGTTATAGATGTATTTTTTTTATTTATTTCTTAAATATATTGTATTCCTGACTGTACTTTTTACTATCTTTGTTCATTTCATTAAAGAAAAATATTCCTCTGTAAGTATAATAATGTTGTGAAGTAGTTGTTTTTAATTTAGGAATTAAGATATTACCACCTGCTCTAGGTCGCGAACTTACGTTTTGAGACCTAGAAATACTACTATTTATTTTATCTTCATGAATTTGAAGCAAACAATTCTTTTTATATAGCAATTTTATATCTAAAACCGTAAATTTTTTAAATAATTGAACAGTGGGAAAGTACATGTTTTTTTCAAAATAACTTTTATAATTATAATTAGTTGATATACATATCTGATGATCGAAATGAGCTTCATTTGGTTTACCAATGCAGTGTCCTATGTACCATTGGGTGCGGAAATGGGCATAATTATGATGATGACTTTTTCAAGTCGATCCTTTATTCTGTTATTGTATCAAATTAACCTAAATGTATTAAAATTTCGATAGGCCAAATATTCGGTTTGGATATGTATCATGTTTAAGGTAACTATTAGCATAGAATTATTGACATAAATTTTACCATAATTTAATCATTTGAATGGCTTTGAATGTTGAGTGTTGTTTGAGTTGTAGGTAATCCAATAACATGGGAGTTATACTAGTATTGTAGGTAAGCATTATTATTTGTCCGCCTCCTGTTTAAATCATTAGTGCGTTAGCCTACCGAGCAAGAAGCCTTGGGTGTAATTCCAGACATGTTTGACATAAAATGTTTATTAAGAATGATGTTTTTATACTGATCATCTAAGATTTAGATTGATTTTTTTATAACAAAATACATCGTTTTAACTATACATATTTTATTTGTACTAAAAACTCCCAATCAGCAAAAGTGCTGGTGTGAGGAGATAAAATATATTATGACACAATAGTTTCAATAAAAAGTCAATAAAATAACATCACATATCACTCGATACGCGGGCTGTAAGAACAGTTTTAATTAGGTGTTTTTTAAGTACGAATATGTTTTGTATATTTTTTAGGTCATCGAATTTTTTTTTTTTTTAATAAAAACAAACTACTTTGACCGGCATCACTGGTTCATATGAATCAACCAATGATAAGAGAGTTGTGAAATATTTCCGGTTTACTCACCGTTAACGGACTAATCGGCAGAACTCACCGAGAAAAAGCGGAAAAGAAATTAAAACGTCACACGCGGAATAATTTCAAAAATACAAAACTTAAAAAATCATAGCGCTGATAATACGATACACAAAAATAAAATTTTGTGGAATAATTTTTTTAATTTTAAATTTTTTTAATTAAAAAATTTCATAAATGGTACATGTTTTTTTTCTATACAAATCTACTTTTATACATCTAGTCAATGTTATAATGGATTATTAACAAATAAAACTTGTTTAAAAAATCACTAAACTTTGCAAGCGTTGCAAACCTCATTGCAATTGCAAACCGAAACCGTCCGGTACACGTTTGCTGTTAAACTAAAAATCAAACCAAAAATAAAAATGACTTTTGTTATATGTAATAAAGTTACAGGGCTTCTCAAGCAAGTCATTACTCTGAGGATAAAACTGTCTTAATGTCAAAATTTGAGGAAACAAGTTAAAATTGCAGTTGGTTACGCCACATGTGCACACATTGATACATATTATATATCTAGCACATTTGCCAGGATGAGGCGTTCGGATTTGTTTACTACCTACGGGATCCTGGTTAAGATGTTGCATTTTTTCTACCGTGGGTACCTATATTGTTCCGGCGCCAGAACAACGACTGAACCGACCGTGTGCACATGTGATTTCTCGTATTGTCATCGCGATTGCAAAACGATATTTTGCTATCAATAAGTATTAAATCTACTGTGTGTATAATTCGTCAAGTGCTCCTTCTCCCTGACATCAAGGTAGGATCTGATCCTGACTGCCGTGACAGAAGTACCAGCAATAGAGGTGCCAGAACCCAGAATAAGGTAGGAATAGCAATCATTGTATTTTGGGTTTTGTGGTAAAATGAACTAAGTCACTAAGAATCCAACGAATTAGCAACTTTCGAGCGTGCTACTGCTAACGGGCAAGTGGCGCGACCAGTTTGCTGATGATATTAAAATTTATAGAGAGGTAACAAACATAGGTCATTGCGAAAATCTGCAATCTAACTTAAAGTGTTTGAATGTATGGTGTGAAAAGAACAATTTATTCCTTAATGTTGACAAATGCAAAGTTTTGACTTTTTGCCGAAATAAGAACCCAATTGCTTTCAACTACTCTATAAATTCTATAAATTTAGAGCAAGTGACCGAAATGACTGATCTTAGTATTATATTTGATGAAAAATTAAACTTCATTAAACATATGCAGAGCATAACTAATAAAAGTATGAAAACTCTCGAATTTCTGTTGCGAACGATTAGAGACTTTGACTCAGTCTATGTTATGAAAAATTTATATGTTGCTTTAGTACGTAGCCAACTTGAATACAACTCGGTTATATGGTCACCATATTATAAAGTGCATATAAATAATATCGAAAGAATTCAACATAAATTTTTACGTTTCGTTAATTTTAAATTAGGTATTTCAGTTGAACATATTAATTATACATACTTAAATAAATATTTAAATTTACACACATTCTAGAAGAAAATTAAATGATTTGTTATTTTTATTCAAAATATTAAATTCAACATTTGACTGTTCCGAACTGTTAACTAATTAACTTGCGACTGCCCGGCCGGATTACTCGATTTAATAAACTCTTCCATATAAATGTATCTACAACTAACTACAGTGCACCTTTTTCTTATTATTTCATTTTCATTTTTTTGCTACTTTTGTGTAAAAAATGTCTGTTCTTTATATATAAATATATGTAAAACATATAAAAGCCTACAAGGCGTTCAAATAAATAAATAAAAATATGTCAATTTTATAGCTATATTAACTGATAATAGTGAAATTTCAAGTTTTTTAAAAACATTTTAAAGGTTTATAAAATACTGTCCGGTAAAAAAAAAATTTTTTTGCTTATTATTAGTAGCATACAAATACTTATAAATTTGTAATTTTGAATTCCCGCAAAAACGGTTATTCCATTGGCCACGCCCCTAATACGTCACGATTCACGTTTATTTGTTCCTGCCATTGAAATTTATGTAGAAAAATATCACCAATTTTGACGTCACAACAACTAAGGCCAAACACGTCGCATTTTACTACGAACGTATTTTTATTGAATGTCTTTTTTACATTTATGTATGGAAACATTTTTCCGCAATATTCATTTTGATTTTGAAAATACAATTAACTATTCATAATCCATTTCATAATTTTTCATTGGTATTTGAAGTATGTACGTGATATTTCCCAATTAATTTTACTTTTTTTTTTTCATGAAATCTATATATATTTCCTTAAATAACTATAAATAAGATGCTAGAACCTCAATTGCAATTAATTATCAGGCTTTGGTTCTGCGGCTAGTGTCTTGGACTCGCGGACCAGAGGTCGTAGTTTGAATCCTACTCTACCCCAACTTGATTCCCATTTTCTAACAGTGAGTTATTTACAACTCGTTGAAAATGGCCCTCAAAATGAAATATTTGGGTAAATCATAAGAACGCAAATATTTCTTTAAAAAAAAAACAATTTAATCCAATTGTGCCTATTTAAAAAAGTTTTACATACTTGGTGTTTTTTGTACTTTCATATTATATTTATTTTCCCTTGTTTGAAAGAAGAAAGGAGGGAAGGCAGATCTGGGGTAACTTTGATCAGCTGACGAAATGATTTTTTAAGATTGTCAACAAAAAAATAATCTTTTTATGTGTTCAATTTTGATTATTATTGTCATATTTTATTTTTTACAAGTGGACTTATACGGAGAGGCTTTTTACGGTAGCATTTTTTTTTCTTATTTTTGTATTGTTTTTAATTATATACTATAAAAACTAAAATTGGCCTTTTATTTTGATTTACTGGTAAATATAACATTTTTTTCGTTGCAATGGCTGTTATTTTCTCTTAATAAGTTAATAAAATCCTCCTGGGTTTAGTTTTAAAACTCACTCAGCGCCCTTGAGGTGATTTTCACAAAATGGTACGATATAAATTATCAAAAAATGTTTTCTGGTGAAAGCCGTCAATTCCATTTTTGAGATGTATTTAAAAAAAAATCGTTATAATTTCAAGATACGTAGATGGTTTCAGAAGTATGAATTATGTCCATGATATGAATAAGAAAAATCCTTTTAAATAAATACTTAATATCAACCATGTCGAGAATCTAACCCAAAATCTCTTGCCTATGCAATCCAATTGTGACTTTTTAAAAGAGTTTTAAATACTTTGTGTTTTTTAGTACTTTCATATTTTATTTATTTTCCCGTGTTTGAAAGAAGAAAGGAGGGAAGGCAGATCTGGGGTAACTCCGTGTGAAAAATAAATAATCTTAAACGCACCGAGAATTACACCACGAGTCCGACGTATTAAAGGAGAGTAATTTTTCAGACATTATATGGCGTTATAACAAACTGTTTTACTTGTAAGATAACGAGTATTAATAAAAAACATTTCCACATATGAACGTAATTATGCAGAAAGCCATAGAAAAGTAAATCTGAGATAATAGCATCTTTGTGAAATGAGTGAATAAACTAATCTCCACACCATTTGGAATGTTTTTGACTTAAACAAATGATAAACAAGGAATATAATAGTTTTTTTACATTACAAACGAGTATTTAATTATGTATTTGACCAGTTTTAATGATTTTAAAATTCGTTAAGATTTTCTAGTGTTGTGGGTGTTTTTTGCAAATTGAGAAATACCGTTTTTGTGATTGATACCATTTTCAGTAGGTGATTAAAACAACTTTTTGTATAAAAGCGTCTGTCTGTTTTTAGCAGAACATAGAATCGACCTTACTGCACCCGATAATATCAAAATACCTTTTTTTTAAAACTGTGAACTGGCTGCTTTTTGCATAACTACGTTTATATGAATGCGCATATGCTATAGTTTGTAAAACATATTTTTTAATTGACATAGGCCCTCTACAAAATGCTGACAATAAGAAAATTTAATCTGGCATGAACCCTTTTAGATCCAAGCTACAGAATCAACGGTCAAAGAAAATGTATCAGTGGAAGACAACTATACATTGTCGGAACAGAGAGAAAACGCTTTTGAGGGGGGATAACGGAATTTTCGTTTTTACAGTAAACTAGCTAATAACCGGTCATAAGCCTTGTAAATACGTAGATTTCCACATTCTTCAAATAAATATTTCCATCACTAGAATAAAATCACATTAAATCCCAGCCAGAAGCGATCTTAAATTTTAAATCAATTATTACCTGTTTTAACTTTACACATTACTTGTCATACAGCGTGAACTTGCTAACTCACGTGCGGTGAATTTCTGGTTACAAGTTTAGTATTAACTTTTATACACACATAATATAACCCAACTTGCAAACATTAATTATTGTTGAAATTGGTTTGGTTAGATAAAGGATTTATACTTCATTTATATATTTATTTATTTATACCTATTGACTTTTATATGCATAAAAATTAGGATTTTGTTTTTTGATATAAGGAGAGCTTCTACACCAGTAGGAGATAACAGAAGTAACGACGTTTTTCTTCTATGTGTAGGTATAGACTATAGACGAATAGGTATTTGAATATTGTTTTTCTATCACTCTCTCGCAGTTGTCTTTTTGAATACTCAACAAAGAAAACTGCACCTCGGACTGATTATGCCTAAATAAAATCGATCAAATTGAGGTCTCGTATTCCCGTTTTATCTACCCCAAAACTGAATTGATTTTGTTTTTTTTTTGTACGTCCGAAGACGGAAGATAAAACTGTGCGCTTTTTTGGAACTTTGGATGGTTCTAGCTCCTATAAGAAACAATTTATTAAAAAAGCAATACAAAAGTTTAGTTAAAATTTATTCTGTATAAAAAATCACTTCGCTTTAATCCGAGAATACGTTTTTATAAAGAAAAATCGGACCGCGTTTCTTCTTAACGTTTTCCAAAAGGAACTGAACGATCACATAATATGTAAATTTTTAGTGTTTTACTGACCTTATCAACTTTTTCTCTTCCGTGTTTAAACGTGTACCTTTAATGTGCATTTAAAAAAGAAAATGACAAGAAAAGAAGAGAAGAAAAAACTTGATAAGTAAATAAAAAAGGGAAAAAGATTTTATATAGTTACACTGTGATAAAGTGAAATTGTTTATACATCTTGATATTTTTATGTTTTTTCATTATATATTTTTGTATTATTTAATTTAGTACAAACTATTATTTGGCATATTATTTATTACTCCTATTTCTAATATTTTTTACTATAGTATTGTGTGAGTTTCTAGAAAACATATCTCAATTATCATTTTGACTATGTTTTTTTTTTATATATGCATTATTTTTCTGTTGATTTCAATGACATTGTTACTCCGTTTTTTTTTTTATCTGTTGATTTCAAAGATATGATTATTTTGTTTTTTTTTTAATGCTTCTATATTTTACTAATATTTTGTTGATTCTTATGACACCATTATTTTGTATATTTGATTTTGTGTGAATCTTAATTTGTATAATTTATATATAAAAAAGTATTTATGATTATATTTTTTGTATTGTATTCTTCGTAACTTTATTATTTATTACTTATACCTTTTGTTTTAGATAAAATGTAATTTTAGTTTCTTGAAAATCCTTTCTCTTTTGATTTCTTTCGAATTTTTATACAACAATTGTTGTAAAAGTATATTCAATTATGTATAAATAAATAAGACACTGACACTCCGGAACGTGCCTGTGGACCAGCGGAGTGGCTGCATTTAAAAATAAAAATAAAATTATATTGAATGTACCTATTGTATAAACATTTTCATTTGTAAACAATGTATTTGTCGTTTTATTTTGGATTAAATAAATAAATAAACTTTAAAAATGTTCATTTATTCTCCTTAATTTATTTCATCGCCTTCAAAGTACTCCCCTCCCGATACAATACAATTATGAAAACGTTTTTTCAAATCTTCAAAACAGTTGTGAAAGTAGATTTTAAGAATGGCCTTTAAGGCGCGCAACGATTCGGTTTTCCGGTAAATCACCAGAAGTCACAATGTGCTAAGCCAGGTGAATTCAATGGTTGTGGCATGATATGAGTTAATTTTTTAGCGAAATAGTCTCGAAGCAACAATGCAGAGTGAGATGGTATGGTGCATTATCTTGGTGCAAAAATCAAACCGATTTGCCCATAATTCTAAACGCTTTTTGCTAATAACTTTACGTAAACGTTGCATAACGCTCAAATGATATTAATATGACTAGAGAGAGATAATTATTCTTATGCTGAAATAGAGTCAATGTTAAATATTTCTAGTCTACAAAAACGTAGAACTAATATTGACTCCATATATATGTTTGGCATACTAAATGGTATAATCGATGTTCCATCATTACTGGGACAAGTAAAATTCAATATTCCGACTCGTAGATTGAGAAACAATGAAGTACTGTTCATCGATCAGCATAGAACATACTATGGCTTAAATTCTCCAATGACCCGCCTTTGTCGTATTGTTAACTCAAGACAGGATCTGGACTTTTTTGGTTTAAGTTTACAACGATTTATACGAGCACTAAATAAATAGTCCAGATCTTGTCTCGATGTCCCTTATGTTTGTCAATGCTTCTTTCTTTTTTCTTTAAATGTTTTAAACTATTATTTTATTGTAATATTTAAACCTTAAAAATTGTATACATGGACAATGTCCGTTAATAAATAAATAAATAAATAAATAAATAAATAAATCAATAAATAAATAAATAAATAAATAAATAAATAAATAAATAAATAAATATTGTCAATCGACGATTTCTGAAAACCAAATCATTGATTTTTGTGACGCGTTGTTCATCAGTTGATGTAGATTTTTGTCTGCAATGCTTTCTTTGTCATCTTTGAATTGTTTATTTAACTAGATTTTTTTTTGTTACGTAACCTGGTCACCAAAAGCCTCGAGTAATGTTCTCAACGTTTCTGCTGCAGAAATTACATTCCGCTAATAAATTGTAATGCAACTTCTTTGCTCAACAAAATCAGACATTATTAAAATTGATTAATTAACAAGTTGTTGTTCACAAAAGACGTGCGTAACTATCAGAAAAATGCAGAGATTGACACGAGATTTGTCATAGATGTCAGTGATAGTATTACCAACCTAATAATATACGAAAAGCTGAAACCATTATTGTTGCGAGTGAGATTCATCTTGTTGAAGCTCTTCAACGTCAACTTCTTTAACATTAACTTCAAAAACGTCAGCAGATGGAAGAATTGAAGAAATATAGATGTTCAAATATAGGCAGATGATGAATGTTACACAGTGTGTAAATTGGCATCTTAAACCAGCCAATGACAGGTCATAACCCCTGTAGCCGCCTAGACTTTCATATTCCCTTCTCTAAAATGCTTCATATATGTTGTAATATGTTAATACAATTTTTAAGGTTCCAGGCTCATTTGATTTCTAAAAAGCCGTGCCATATTTGATCAAAGCTGGTTTTATGCTGCAATATTTACTTTTAATTAATTTTGCTTGTCAGCTGAGCGTCATACTGACCATTTTACGTTTACATGAATTTTATCAGGATACGGTGCATTACCAATGCAACACCCTTTACATCATAGGATACGAATTGTGGTATTTTAAAGATAAAAAAATATGATTTATAATTTCTATTAATTTTAATGCACTACTTTTATTATTTCGTAAATTTGATTATCTTTGTAACTAATACCCGTATGCAGAGACAAACCTTAAGGTGAGAAAAGTACATTCTATTGTCTTCACCTTCGGGTTGTTCTCTGCATTTGAAATTAGAATGTACATTCCTCACCTTAAGTTTTGTCTCTGCATACGGGTTTAAGTATAGTTTCTATTTTTATTTAATATTATTCGTGTTTTTCTTTTAAAATTTAAATTTGATATTAATAATATATTTGGTTTTTTAGATTATTTTTGTTACTGAAATACGCATTTAATTTTTTTTTATTGACTCTTATTTTATTATTTCACCTGATTCAGTATATTTTTTTCTCAGTCAATAATTGTAGTTTAACATAAGCACAATCTAAAAAGCCGTAATAAGTTAGTGAATATATTATATTAAATGTAATTTATTTGAAATACATTCATGGATAAAGTAAAATCAATTCATTTATTTACATGAACCATCCACAAATAATTAAATTGAATAAATTATTCTTAAAATATAGACCATTTTAAGTAGGTTAGTAAAACAGTTGCTTTTATGAAATTGAAACACTCATTTTAAATGTTTAAAAAGTTTGACTGGGTACCGAAGTACTTTTTGGTTGTTGGTCCTAATTTAAAGCCAACATCTTCAGTTGATTAGAATAGGCATATAAATATATAAAACCAATTTTGAAAGATCAAATATTTGATAAACAAAGTTTGGAAAAGTTGTGGAAAATTTCTAAAATGACAACGAAGGATGAAAGAAATGGTATAAATTCATAAATGCTTCTTTTGAAAGTATTTTGCAAAGTCAGGAAACTTTTTTCAAATAATAATAAAAATTAGTGGGAATCAATGGGCTATTTTATTTTTATGGACAAGTTGTGGAAACTTTCAGTTATTTTCAGTATCTGAACCTCAATCAACCACTCGTTAGCAACTAACGAACTATTTTTTTCGTGAAACTATCGGTATTGTGTTTTTACTTGTGCTTTCATGATTTTTTTACAATTTACATGCTAAAATAGGCTCAATGCTTTTTTTTAATTTTCGAGATATTAATTCGATTTTTTTCTACCGAATGAGTTCAGTAAAATGAAATATTTGGAAGTAACAAAATTGTTCTCACAATATTAACAAATTTTTTTATTATGGTAAAATTCCATCCTAGTAACAACGTAAAGGTAACAAGCTAGTAACAATTCTAAGCTTGTTGTTATATTATCTATTTATTTACAGTTCTTTATACCTTTTACATAATTACAATAAAACATGTTTAAAAAATATGCAACATAAAATAAAATAATGTTAAAAAAGAACGAAAACATAAAAAAAGGAAACAATAGTAAAGGGTATTTTTATATAAATAAAAATACTACATCTGTAACCAATATAAATAAATACCTTTATAAAAAAAGGTTAATAAAAAAAACAGCATTTTTTAAAAAAAGGGGAAAAGAAAAATAAAGTGCTTTAAAAGGCAAGTTAAAAAGATAACATCATGGTATAAATATTAATACTCAAAAATAATAAATTTAAAAAAATAATTAAAATCACAAGAGTAAAGAGTTTAAAACAAAAGTAAAGAACTAATCATTCTTTGAATTTTCAAGTATTTATTACTTTTAAAACACGGTATTTGATCATCAGAGGCGTGATATAAAATGAATCTAAATCATTACAGAATTGATTTGTAAGTCGCTGCATGCGAACAATTGGCGAATTCAATGAATAATTGGTAACGTAATAAAACAAAAAAAATGTTATTAAGGTTGTTAGTTACAATACACACAGGAAAATAATAATAAGACATTTTCAATACTAATGGGATTTTGTACATAATAAAATGCTATGAATAATTGCTTGCATATCAACTATTGTTCCCTTTGGGACAAAACGTCGTTATGCAATTATCACTACTATTACTGATTACAGTTACTATATATTGTGTTGGTTCACAATACACATAAATTATATTTTTCGCTAAACAAAACACGTATTCTGGTTTTGACTGTTTGCTCAAACTTCTTAAAACTGGCAAACCCGATAAAACAAAAGTATTTATTGCATCATATCAAAATGGAAAAATAGAACAAAAGGCATTAGCAAACAATTGGTGGATTGAGATTCGTAATAATATTTGTTTTCAATACTTACATTCTGTAAAAGATTTATTCAATGGGAAAATAAGAATTTGTTGTGGAAGACAAAATTAACAGTTCAGAGCGGAATTGTTAACGCGACCCTAATGTATGGTAAATGAAAAAAAATAATGAACGTAGGCGGATTGTCATCAAAATGAAATATGGTAAAACTATCTACCATTTTGGGGTCTGTGCAGTATGTAATGCTGAGAATCAAATAATCGACAAAATTAAGAAATCTCTCGGCATCCCTATGGGGAAAAAGCGTAATGTTTAGTTTTAATTTTTGCTTACAAACTTAAATGTTTTATTTGTTTATTTATATAATACGCTCAGAGGATATTTACGGTATTTAAAGCTTCAAAAGGAATTCACACAAAATATTGAATTTACAAAATCTAAATATAACAAAGGAACAGTTTAATATGTTAATGATTTACATATTTTGTAATTTTTTTTTATACAATATGGTTAAAGTATTATAAAAAAATCATTATCACATGGGCGGAGATGTGTATTTTAAATGATGTGTCGTGCCGGTAAAACCAATTTATGAATTTAAAGAGTTTCCTACACTCATAGCACTAGATTAGAAAATACGGTTTTCCAGGTCGTTCTCCGACTTAATTCGGAGAATAAACATTAAATTGCGCTATTTCAAGATTCTTCAAATATCTCCCGATGACGAATTTAGATGTAATTCACAAAAAAAATCTAAAAATAAGAAAATGGACAAAAAAACTACATTCTTAATTTTATTTAGTTGATATATATTGATATTAATAACATATCTTTAACTTCCTATAAAAATGAAATTTCCAAAATTAATTCAAGTTATGGTGTTACGCCTTGAATCCGCAGCCTATATTATGCAGGTTATGTGCAGTTCTGTATGTAGGCACATAATAAATGTACACTGTATGGTCAACTTTAGTTGTATAATTTATTATAATGTGCAACTGTGTGACCAATATTCTAAAGAAGATATATTTTTAATAATACGTATTTCATTTACATTTACATTTCTAGTAATATTATAAGTTTTGTATGATTAGTTATTTTACGTTATGTATAATTTTTATGTGACAACATTTACAATAACAATATTATGGAGATGCCCCTAATTGGACTTTATGATATGTATTTATTGTATCATTGTATCTTATAAATTTATAAATGTCTGTTGGCTTTACAATGAAATAAAAATAAAAAATTTAAAAAAATATTCTTTAAACAACTATAAAAATATTCTAGAACCTTCATTGCAAATGACATTTATAATTTTATCTAACTGTACCTATTGAACTTGACTTCTTTTTGCTCCAATAACTAAGTATTATTATTTTACTATTTTATAACATTTACATATTACAACAGAAATGAAGAACATTTAAGAGAAGGTTATATGGAAGTCTAGGCATGTACAGGGCTTATGACCTGTCATTGGCTGATTTTAGTGGCTACTTTACACACTGTGTAACATTCACCATTTTGCCCATATTTGAACATCTATATTCCTTCAATGCTTTCATCTGTTGATGTTTGTGAAGTCAAAGAGAGAGTAGATGTCTAGATTTTTATATTACCTTCTCTTAAATGTTCTTCATCTCTGTTGTAATATGTTAATGTTGGCAGCTCCCCAGGGAGTTGAATCTGAACTCAAAATATTGTTTATCACATTAATTTTGTGTGGCATTTTTTTTGTCCCTTGTTATGTGTGCCTATAATATACATATTTTTGTAATGTAGGGTAGGGTACATAAATGTTTTGAATAAATGAATTGAAAATATGTGTTTTTAAAACAAACCATTTTAAAAAATCGGGTCTAACAAATAAGTCTCTGTAAGTAATTAAGATAATAAAACATGTACCTATAAATAAACATATTTGATTAACTTTATTCTGCAGAACTGAAAGAAACGTAAATTCACTTGGGGAAGAAATATTGAAATATTAAATTTAAGACTATTAGCTGATTTACTTTCCTAAGCATTCAAGGTCGGGTTGATTACAAAAGTATTTATTAGCAAGAGTTATTTAGCACCTGTTTACGTGACATTTTTTCTATATTTGGGGTCATAATCCAAATTTTTACAACATTTTAATCTAAAAGCGATGTAAAAAGCTTTAAGCTTTGAATTCTCGGTAAAATAATAGGTATTGTGACTGTTGTAGGCAGCCCGCAATGCGTTGATGGATCCCGGAAATTACACAAAAGCTCTTTTTACAAAGCTTTTTCCAGTATTGATAATAAGTTCTAAGCCCGTATGGTTGTTATAAAATAACTATAAATAAGTAATTGAATTAAACTTCTGCGAAGCCTACGCTAACGTTCATTAGAGTTTTCTTTTTCTTACAAAACTTTATTAAACTCTGAAAATGTAAAAGGGTTGTTATTTCAGGTTCTTGTTTTTGTGAAAGAGTTGTTGGATTCATTGGAATCGATTGATTTATGATTGATGAGTTAATTTATTATTAAGAAGTATTTTTCAAAATATTAAATGATGGCCCAATTATATGAAAATGTTTTACATGAAGTTTTTTTTACAGAAAACAAAGAGCGTATGAATAATTGATTTATTTTATTCTGATGTTCATATTATTGAAGGCTTAGTGCTTTTTTCACGCACGAAAGGTACCGGGTTTGATTCCCAAAAAAAAAAACACAAATTTTACATAGAATTTTTCTCAAACCTGGATGTACTGTATTGTAATTTACCACTGTAATTAAACCTCTCGGCTTGTTGTGGTGTAAAATCAATTAATAAATACTATCGATTATCATTTTTTTTTATCTCGAAAACACATACATAATTTTATATACTATTCCTAAGAAGTGATTGGAGAAAACTCACTTAGAGACAACCATATAACGATATTATTTTTAAGACGAAATAAAAATTATGATACTTGTACGCATGTTTACTTCAAAATAAATATATGCGTTCTTATGATTTACAAATTTATTTCAATTTTGAGGGCTATTTGTACGATGAGTTACTACGAGTTGTAAACAATTTAAATAATTCGCTATCAGAAAATTGAAATCAAGTTTTTTTTGCACCACAACGGGCCTTGAGGTCAAATTACAGTGGTAAATTACCCGTACACCTAGGCTTGAAAACATTTAATGTTGGTGTTCTCATCGGGAATCAAACCTGAAACCTTCCTGATGTGAGTTTTGGATGTAAGTCAAGTGTCTTAACCGCTATACCACGGAGGCCGCTTTACTTGAAAGTTAAAGTAAAGTGGGGTTCAAGCCTTGGGACTCTGATTCGTAAGTGCATAACAGTAACCACGGGACCGCAACCCGATTCTATCATAAATTGACAACTTAATCGAAAAAATAAATACCAACCGATTTTTTAATTTAAAGCTAAAAATTATCAGAAATTACATACCTACATAAATAAAATCAGATTAGAAAAAATTAATACCAAAAACAGGCTAGTCAATTGATTTCGCTATTCCAGTGGTGAGCGCGTTTGCTCACCATGCTTGAGGTCCATGGATCGATTCCCGGGAAGGTAAAAATAAAATATTTAGGGGCTATGTATAGCGTGTGAGCTCGCCAATAAATGACAGTAAAAATTTTATTGTCTTTGAATTTCCTAGAGTTTTAACCATCGAAAAAAAATAAGATTGCAATTAAAATCAACAGACAATGGAAATTTGATGTGTATTATTTTAATAGATTGTTTATAACAGAAAAATACATAGAGAAATATGCATTTTTATTTTTTGTAATAAAAACTGTCTAGTAAATTCGAATAAATAAAAATACGCTTTATATTAACAATATTAATTAAAATGCAAAAATAACATTGAATACTTGAAAAATAAATATTACTGAGTGTTACAAACATAATTTAAAAAACGGATAGCGATTAAAAGTAAAAACTATCTTTAGTTTAATTCTTATAGCGATAAATACATAAACATTATAAAACAGGAATTATACAAATACAAAAATAATATTGTAACTAGGCGGCTACCTACACGGTTAAATTTCGAAACACCACGCAATTTCTTATCTCGGCTACGCTGTGTAAAATGAAAAAAAATATTTAAATTAATAATTTCACCACGTCATGAAGTCGCCCCTGGGTAGCGCCTGCTAACGTCAATCAACAAAAATATCCTCGTTTTAATTACAATATTTCGGCTACGCCATGAATCTCTTTTTTTAAATAATTTCTCACGTCACAAAGTCACCCCTGGGTAGCGCCTGCTAACGTCAATCAACAAAAACATCCTCGTTTTAATTACAATATTTCGGCTACGCCATGAATCTCTTTTTTTAAATAATTTCTCACGTCACAAAGTCGCCCCTGGGTAGCGCCTGCTAACGTCAATCAACAAAAACATCCTCGTTTTTATAACAGTATTTCGGCTACGCCATGAATTTCTTATAAAAAATGTCAAAACGTCACAAAGCCACTCTCTGAGTGTCGCTACTGACATCATTTACAAAAACATAATTATTTGTGCTTTTTTTCAGGTACGCAATATTTTTTTTAAATACACCTACCTAACCGATAAAATACTATTAGTAATTAAACCAAGGTGTGCTTTAAAGTTCCGTATGGCCAAATAATATTATTTATTATTAGAATATTATTGAAATGTAGTTCAAGCATTGCTGCATTCACGTTGCTTTACTTCTGAGAGCTCAACTGCTATGTTTTTTTATGGTTATGTTAATGTCATCTGTCATGTATTGGCGAGCTCACAGGCTATACTTACGCCATATTTAGTGTTTTTTGAAACCATATTTTTCATAGTTCCCACCTGGGGGATAAAGAAAATAAAATATATAATAGCCTAGTCCAAGAGAATCTGGACGAGAGTTTTGGACTCGACTAATAATTTAATATCCTCTAATGAACATGTACTTACATCACTGATTATTTATTATGGTATAATAATCGATATTAGAATAAACACAAGTTTGTTTTATGATAAAAACGTAATATATTAATCTCCGAGTATCTTTATATAATAAATATGATAAGAATATTGTTGATGTAAATTACTTTTGATAGCTGTTTTGATTAAGTTTATATTTAAATTTGTTGGAGTTTTAAATAAACATAGAAGAGACTCACAGAAAAAATTATTCACAATATATTGCAAAAAGTTATGATTATTCAAAATTTTGAAATAATAATGTACCATAAATTTTTCGGTGGTTTTACCATTGTTTTTACTGATAAAACAGTGAATATTTGAACATCAACAAGTGATTCTTTGAATTTACATATTCTGTAAACACAAAATGTTATCTTTTAATTAATTAGTATTTAGGCAGGAATAATGGTGGTAATTTATCGGTGTTTATTTGTAAAAAAATGTGTAAATATTAAATATAAAGAACTCGGTTTTGCAAGAACATTTTTCTAAGGTTTTCGTCTGGTTTTGTGCTTCACCAACAAAACTTCGTACCGAGGCATGACTTACGTCATCGCGTGATATTTAAATATTATTTTAAATAATGAATGCCTCGCTTAAAGAGCGATTTATTTCTTCTTCTTAATTTTAACTTGGTAAAATATCGCATCATGAAAATACTAGAGTAATCCATCATCATCATCATCATCATTTACTTATCCGCATCTAAAGGCACAAGTTACTGATTACGTAGTCAGATTAAAAAATATTGTTAGTTCTTTTCAATCCGAGGGTGGACCGCACACAATGCCTAGATGCATGCAGTTTTGTAACGCGTTGCAGATGACCTTATTGATAAGAATAAAATTTTATTCAAATTGCAAGTATAGTTATATACCATACTGTTACGATTTACATTGTCTATAAGAACGCTCAAGCTTCCTTACAATTAACGCAACCTATCTTTTCATATGACTATGGCGAACGCATGCGTTGTAGACCTTTTTCTAAACCTTTTCTTTGACGTGTTGCAAGATGTCATCCCTGACAAAATTATATGAACGGGTTGCAAGATGTTGCGTACGTAAATTTATATTATATTGAATCATTTGATCCATTGTCTCGACTTAATTTTGATTTTTTTGAAACATTCAAAACTCTTTTCATTACTTACCTAACTTTTTTTATAAAATTAACTTATTTTTTCTTTCTGATTTATTATGTCAAATATACAACACTTCTGTACACAGTAACTTAAAATTTGCTTCCGTTGTGTGGAGCACACAATACATAACAAACCTAGAAAGGATTGAAAATGTTCAACGAAAATATTTAAAATACCCATATTATAAAAACATTAAAACCCTTTGCACTTACAGTCAATCTGCTAAATAAAATTGATTTTTTGCCCTTAAAAATAGACGCACTTCATCTGAATTACGCTCTTTATATAAATTATTAAATGATAAAGTAGACTCTTTTAACCTTCTCTCCAAAACTAACCTTAATGTCCCCTTTCGCGTGACGAGAAATAAGTATTTATTCCATCTGCCAATCTGTAGCACTAACTAAGTACAATACTATTTTGAGTTTGTCCAAATTTTTGTTGACAAGGACTGGATTCAACTCCCTGGGGAGCAGTTTATATTAACATATTACAACAGAGATGAAGAACATTTAAGAGAAGGTAATATAGAAGTCCAGGCATCTACAGGACTTATGACCTGCCAATGGCTGGTTTAAGTGGCCACTTTACACACTGTGTAACATTAACCATTCTGCCTATATTTGAACATCTATACTCCTTCAATTCTTTCATCTGTTGATGTTTGTGACGTTAAAAGCTATTACCTTCTCTTAAATGTTCTTCATCTCTGTTGAAATATGTTAATATGTACAATACTCTTTTCTCTATCGTTCTTGCTGTAACTTTAATGCTTTTTTTCTTCATCTATTGATATATTTAACACACCCCTTAATTTGTTTAAACATAAATTAAGACTCATTCTTTCTGGCTGCGATATGATCCCACTTGCTATTTAATGATGCTCACACTTAGACTCATCTAAACAATTAATCCCACACAAATACACCTCTACACTTACTCTCATACAAATACAAATAAACACAGCCTTTTGTTGTAGCAAAATTTAATATGTATAATTTTTATTTAGAAACTTCGCTGGTTTGTCTTTAAGCCGTATCTTTTGAATGTTATTATATCATTGTCGACTGTTTATTTCTGTAAAAAAAAATAAAAAAATCATCACGCCAGGTTTAAATAAAATTAGCTGCGCATTATTTTTTTTTCCAATTTCAAACTAAAATTAATTTAATTGACTAAAATAACATTTCAAATAAGATAAAATATGTAAGCCGTTATTTTGGGACACTATATTAAAACAGGAACCCTTGAGCAATGGTTCGACATAATTAAGGTATAATACTGTCCAATGGCTAGAGTTATTGTTTCTCAAACATACTTTCACTGATGTGAAAGATATCGATCTCCAAAGTGAAAATGTTCATATGCCTAACTCTCTTCCAATCGGCAAACCAAAGGTGGGTTGGTCCTGGAAGCCGGGAGGTAAAACAGTCTGCGCTGACGCTGTCGGAGATAACCACCAGAAACATAAAAATTGAAGCTCTCTAAAATAGCCGAGTTCTCAACAAAACCCCTTATCAGTCTGAAAAAGTGGGAAGGCGTGAGCCCAACCCTTTTAAGTTGCACACTGTTGGTTACACATATTTTATTAATGAAATCAAAATATGGATTCAAAGTAGTAAGGAACGACTTTCCATTAATTACCTCGTCGCAAAATCTATAATAAACATGACGACATTACAAGCAAGAAACCATTTATGAGTCTACTTTGGAATCATTGTCTTCAACAATCCGCGGTTAACCATTTAAGTGCCATAAGCGCGTTGATCCGTTTTTCAAAAAAAAAAATAGCGCATAAAGACGCGTGTCTTTGTACGCGCTTTACGCATCGAGGTCAACGAGGCACACGCAGAGTCATCTGTTAGAAGCTTGATGAAATACTAGGACACGGGAAATTATTAAAACAATCTACATGACAGGGCAGCGGTTAAAATGATAGTTTCTAAAAATTTCCTCTATGTTCGCGTCCTTTTCGGAAACTGCCATGCAATACCTCGCGGCACAGAAAAAGCTTATTTTCGTCAATTAAAATTTAAGTTTATAACTTAAAAGTCTGCATTATATTTTTAATATTTTATTATTTTTAAAATAAAGAATACAGAATTGTTAAGGCAAAAAAATATTCAGGGTTGCAAGGCTATTATAATATATTTGTAATTAAATTCTGTATCTGATAAGGAAATATTTTATTTCATAATTCACATCCTCAATACTCGCTGTAGTTATTCTGATTTTCCATCGACACCTCTCATGTTTTGGCTACTGTAGCTAGCTGATAATGAATTGAGGTTCGTGTCTTGAGATTTGATAACAGAAAGTTATTTGTATTTTTTATTAAATGGTTTAATCCTTTGCATAAATATGCGTTGCATTCTTATTGAATAAGAAAGTAAAAACGCTTTGTTTCTAACAACTTAATATTTATTTAGTTACCCGACGGTTTCAAAGCTACACTAGCTTTCTAATCAAGGTTTTTTTAAGTAATTACATTTATCGTTTTTTACAATTTTAACCGTGTCTACAAAATACTAAAACTAATACATATGGAGGTAATAGGTCAGGTCTTTGTGCCACATAGTATTTTGTGTTTGTGGTATGAAGTTAGAGGGGAGGGTGGTAAAAATTAGACAGCAGTGCACTGTTTATTGGAAATATTGTATTCTAGATAAAAAAAATTGTAAGATTCCTGGGTTGTTTTTTTTTATTTAGTGAATATCCTTTAAACTTCTATTTGAGAGGCTTGTCAGCAGATGGGAAAGACAGAATATGGAAGAATCTTTTATGGGTTTTTTTTTGCAACTGGCGGGAATCGAATCCGCGACGCCAGTTTTATTGTAAGTCATCTAACCACTGCGCCAGGGCGCTTGTCTAATTTAAATGTTTTTTTTTCAACGTGTAAAACTCTTGACTCATTGTCTTTATCAAAATTATGGTAATTTTTGAAATTATGTAATAAATAACCACAAAGTAATTGCTTCAAATATTAAATTTAGGAATATTAGCTTTCTTATTAAGTATCCAAATATTTTAATTTCAGGCAATTATTTTTTGTCATAAATAATCTTGGTGCGGTAGAATGGGGTTACCAAGGACCCCCTGATTCGGAGTACGCCACACTACCAAGGGATCACGAAACGTCTCTGTGAAGTCTCAACGTTATTTTTTTCTTGGTCTGACTTATGTACGAAGAACTATCTCAAGCAAAAGAGAACTTGATCTGTCGCTGGACGATAAGCAAGGTTGTGTTTGTAGAGCTCCTAATTAAATGACACCTGTGCGCCAGAGTGTATTTTGTGTCAGAGTCCCTATAATCATATTAGGTGTCAGCTTAAGTTGTGTCCTTTCTTTGTGTAAAATGCATTTTAGTTCTTTCCACTTTTATACTAATATGTAAAGATGATATTTTTGATACTTTTCTTTTTCTTCTAAAAATCATTTATATATTTTTTGCTACTTCTTTGTAAAATACATGTCTGTCTTTATTTGTATACATGTATATAAAACAAGTAAAAGCCTAAAAGGCTTTTAAATAAATAAATAAATAGCATCTTCATTCTACACTGCGCAAATAACGCGAGCAGATTTGGCAGCTTCATTTTCTTGATTGTACACGAACAGAAGATGGTGTCGTAAATAATCACATTCGTATATTTGACATTTCACTTTGAAGGCATGTTATCAAATAAAATAACATTTGTAACGTAAAAGATTTTTTTCTTTCGAATGTCGTTTAACTTTTACCGCCTTGTTTTATTTTCGATGAACATTGTTCAATTTGAAAAAAAATACCATAAAACTTTTGTTAAAACCTGGATACGAAAAAAGGGTATTCCAGATTGACAGGTGTTTCAATATTTTAACTAAGTCTTGGCATTTATAAGGCTTTTGACTTAGCATTGGCTAAAACAGGCTATCAATTTACACTATGCAATATTTATATTTCATAAACTTTTCCATCTGTTGTGTGGTGAAGTGAGAGAACCGAAAATTTTATTGATGTAACGTAGATTTCATCTGATTATTTTACTTATTAGAAATGCCAGAAATCATTGTTCTATTTTCATACTTTTTTCAGAACAGCTAGTTCAATCAAAAATATTTTAAGTATTTTCCAATGTATTAAGACAAGTTCTAGATTTCACTTGAGTATTGAAATAATTCTGATGAATCTCACATACTTCAATTTTCATTCACAAAATTATAAAAGGGTTGAATCATATAAACAAGATAATAAAATTTATCCAACAATGCCATATATACAAAACAAGAGCTAAAAAATTAAGATTTCTAATGACCAGAAAACCAGTCTTAAAACTCATTGTACAGGGGTTAAATACTGTGCAATGAATAACCCAAAGATATGAAAGACAAGAAAACGCTTGAAACATTTCAAATCAATTTGAAAAAAATAATTCTTTAATAATTCTGATATAAATTGTAAAAAAATATTTTAGTTAAATATGTCATGAACTTACTTAATAAAGCGTAAATGAAATCCATTAATGTTTGTATTTTTTCTTCAGAAAAATATGTAGATTAATGGAAATATTATGGATGTTTGAACATAGGCAAACTAGTGAATGTTAAACAGTGTGTTTAGTGATTATTTAAACTCGTCAATTACAGGTTCTAAACCGCTCAAGTGTCTAAATTTTTATGTTTGCTTAAAATTGTTATTTAATCTTATCTTTTGTTGTAGCGTTCAATGCATTTAAAGGAAATTTAACCAAAATAGCGCTATACAAATCATACAACTAATAGAGTTTAGTTTAGATTGTGTTGTTAAAGGTTTGTAATTTTCTAAAAGCCAAATGTTTTTCTTTATTCTATACTGGTTGTAATATAAACAACCCTTGATAACTGTAAACTTATGAGGAGGGTTTGCTTGTCTTCAACTAAACATTCAACATTATTTGTTGTGTTAAATATTTATTTTATTGCTTTGCCTTTTCAAACAACCATATAGGGGTAGTTTCTAAAACCACTTTTAAGAAACTTCTTTCTTTAACGTTTTCCGGCGGACAACTTCTAAGATGAAGTGATCTGAAGATCTTTTAAATGAAGTCGTAAACACCTATTTGCTAGTTCTTTGCAACATAAATAGACAAAACGCTAGTGAAAACTTTTTAAATAATATTTATTTTCATTTTAAAAGGTAATAACAAAAATGTTCTTCCGAAATAAAAATTAAGTTTCCAAGTTAGTACAAAATTGCCTATAATAAAATGATTTTCAAAACGCGTGCTCTAAAATTAATACTCAATGCTAGTTCTTAAGTTTTTGAAAATATTTCACATTGTTTATGTTCGTTTACATACTCTACTCAATTAAAATATTATTATTCTTAGAATGTCTTAAATTTTGCAATTTTTTAAGGTTTACTGATACTAATTTATGCACTCTTAATTTTTCAAGACAAAATTGATATTTCTTCACATACAAATACCCGCATCCTCACTTTCACACCCTAATACATACCCTCATACACACACACAGACCATCACCCCCCTCACTCACCATCCATATTTCTCATACACAAACAAATTCTTATTCTATACCTAATTAATTATGTAAAATGTATTTTTGTGGATATCTGATATTGGTTTACATATATTTGATGTATCTGTTGATAATCCAAATAAATAATAAAATAAATAAAATAAAAAAGTGTGTTTTATTATTAATATTCTATCTTTAGCGTAAACATCTTTTGTAATAAAGTGTAAATGACACAGCGTAAAATGTTCAAGATATGCAATATAAATTTTTTTATTTTTAAATTGTTTGTGTTCGTATATAAATACCAATTGAAAAGTACGCGGCAAAAATTCGCTAGTCAAAAAAATAATTCATTATATATATAATGAAGAATTTAAACCTTATTTGTGGCACACTGTTTGTCACGTCGAGCTGATTATGCCTAACTAATTTCGACAAAATCGATGTTTCATTGTTACGTTTTCCACACACCGAAATCGAACTAATATCGTTTTTCTTTTTGAAAGAGTATTAAAATAAAATTTTCTGAGTTTTATTTTTTTTTTTTCCGGTTTTCAAAATTATTTACAATATTTTTATACCGTACGTACGTCCAAATACGGCGGATAAAACTGTGCGATAATAAAGGTTTTTGGATGGTTCTAGTTTATTAAACAATCGACCAAAAAATCAGAATAATCGAGACACACCAATTGTAAATATATATATATATATATTGTGTCTAATAATTTACTAGTAGGAAAATGCAGTTGTATCCTCTTAAGGTACTATTATTATGAGCGTTATATTTTTCCTGTAGGATATGGAACCTTATCAAATACGAATAAAATTAGACGTAAAAACAGTACTATAATTTTGAAAATTATTGATTTTTCTACTTACGTTTTGCGTCTGTTTGCTTTACAATGGCTATAGAGCAAAGTATCGCCAGGATGAGAGCAGCATGCTTCATGGTGCTACAGAAGTTTGCCATTGTAAGTATCTGCAAAAAAACACGTTTTTTTATTATATTTTTATTTATATACGACAAAAAACAATAACAGCACCAATTAATTGATATCATTCGTAAATCCAAATTTAAATCAAAACGGGCACAGAAAGTTCAAAGTAAATTTTTTTGCTGTCTTGATTTTTATACGAGTATAACATTATAAAATCATACAGTTTGTTATTACTACTACTAAAACCACCACACATATATATCCTGGAATACATTTCTTGCTTCTTCCACATGCCCTTGGTTTTTCCCTCTTTCTTGGATATCCTCGTCTCACGATACCGTTCATTTTCGTCTTATATACTTGTTTTACCATTATTTCTTCGTCATTCATTCTCTATGACCAAACCATCTCAGAGACCCTTTCTTATTCTTATCAAATACAGTTTTTTATAATATTTATTAAACCAACTAGTCAAAGAAGTAGAATTATTAAAAATTAATTTTAGGCTCTTGATATTAAATGAAACACTAATACGAGTCTACATTAAAAAATATTTAAAAAATTCTTGATTTAAATTTTTTTCGCCTTATTAGAACATTCTTTTAAAAATGCCATAATAAATCGAAACTCTTATCAGTAGTAGATTAAATATTAATATTCTAACGTAAAGTTCTACAAAATAAACGGTAAATAAATAGAACTGGGTTGTGGTCTTGTGGTTGTATTGTAGACTCACGGGCCAAAAGTCTAAGGTTCAAATCTACTCTACCGCAACTCGATTTCCATTTTTCCAGCACAAGTTATCTACGACTTTAAGGAAATGGTCATTAAAATGAAAATATTTGAGTAAAAAATAAGAACTCATGTATTTCTTTTCTTTTAAAAATTAATAATGAAAAAAATGTGTTTTCAGGTGTTTGCTGAAAGAAATATTTCAGTAGTTCACTCAAATCATATCGATCGTTAAAATAAATTTTCTCCCGTTTGATTCACGACTATGATAATTTGCTAATTGCAATCGACGAGATTATGACGCCAAAAAACTTGTATAAAATTTTTAATGCATGGGTCATTTTTGTTTTGTTTATAGTAATATGGTTATATAAATAATCATACAGGTTTTTACATTGATTTCGTTACTTTAAAGCAGTACCTTTCCTTAAACGAGACTAGCTCCCTTTTTTGGGGAGTGGCTTCCACTGTTTCAGGTTTTTAGTGCATTTGTACTTAAATCATTGAATTTAAAAAAAGATATTGCGAATGTTATTCGATGATACAAAAGACATATACATATACAATATATATAAATACATCATCATCATCTTTCCATGTTCACTCCCTAGTTGGAGCATATGGTGTCCACGAAACCCCTTTAGGCATTTCTGTCGGCTGCCAGCTCTTGTGCATTCTGCCAAGTAAGGTTCGCAACCCGTAGTTCTGACATAAACAGTCAGCAGTGGGCGCCCAGGAAGTCGAGAACCTGATGCCTTGTAAAGTAGGCAAGCGTGGTTAAGGCTCTCAGGAGGCATCCGCAGTACCTGGCTAAGCCAACTGTGTCGCCCCCGCTTGATGACAGTTGTAATCGGAGTTTGCTACGTCAATCCTTACAAAGTCAAACAACCGCACACCCCAAGATTCTCCTGAGACATAATTCTTAAAACTCAGTATTTTGCTGTTTTGGGAGAAGAAGTTTATTGGAGAAATTAATGTCATTTTGTATTCCGTTGACAAATTTTATAGACAAAACTTTTTTGAAAGTACAATATCATCTTTTAATTTCATCAATGTCAACATCTTAATTAAATTTAAGCACAAATCAACAGTATTTGATTTAAAGTGAGTTTAATAAGAACTTTTCCAAAATTTCTACATGTAGGTTCTGCAATTTAGATGAGAAAACACCTATACACATTGTATGTGAATGTGATGTTTTACATCATTTTATTTTATTTGGGAATTCAACAGTTCTACATACATATTTAAATAAACAAAGATGCAGTGTATAAACTCAGAACTAATGACAGATTTCCACAAAGTATACAAAGTTAGTAAAGAAAATATATTACATATCAAATAAATACATGTAAGTTTATACATATAAAAATGTTATTTTCATGTATTCGGTAAATATTTTTCAATAATCAAAAAAAAAAAATTATATTTTTTAAGAACAGAAAGTTATTGTAAATTGGGCGGGATTAGGACGAGAATGCTTGAAGAGAGGATAAGGAAGGGAAGAGAGATGTCCATATTTATTATTATAATGTCTACTAAAATACATAATGCATTTTTAGTTTAAATTTTAAATCTGACAGAGTGATGTTTGTGTAATTTGAATCTTTAAATTTTGTATTGTACACTGAAAAAGTCCTATGAAAATAAGCATTTTTAACATACGAAGTTTTACTTAAAATAAGTCTCATTATCGGGGGACCACTAGTTAAACCTGATGAGGTTAAAGAGTTCACCGCTAACCTATTAGTCCGATATTTTACGGATCTGGGCTTGCAGGGGGAGATTTAGCAAAATGAGTATTCTCGCTTTCCACACGGTAGCCAGGCTCTTTATAGACCCGAGCTTGGAGGGCTATAACAATTTACGGGGACCTGTCACAATAGATCTTCACAGGTCGCAGTGACGTCAGGAGCTTGTATAGTACTAACCCCCACCCTTAATAATAAGAGTTTAATTTATACTTTTTCCTTATGTTTAACTTTTCATTTGGAAATGACCACCAATTATCACAATCGATAAATATGAAGGTTTTAACACCTGTTATTTTTTAAATCTTATTTAAAACATTGAGCCTGCAGTCTGATGAAAAGTACGGAAATCATACAATTTTGCCATTTTCAAGTGGCATTTTTTCATAATCTCGCCATTAAAAAAACCTTATAAAAAATATTTTTAAAAAAAATGTATTTCTGATTTTACAAAAAATCTTAAATGTTTAATATAACAAAATTATAATTATTTTTCGATCGGTAGACAATAAGGCTTTTTTAAATTTAGACTAACTATTGGTACTTATATAAAAACAAAGTATTTTAGGAAAATTTGTTCTATTTGTTTATGTGTATTACTTAGTTTATTTAAAAAAAATCATTAATAAGTTTTTTTTTCTTGTGTATCGAAATTTATTTTCATAATATTTTCTATATTTCTAATTTATCTTTTTTGTCATGAACCTTCTTTATCGTATAACTATTCTTAAACTTAGAGGGGGGAGTCAGTGCTATGCAAGCTCTTGACGTCACTGCGACCAGTGAAGATCTATAGTGATGAGTTGGGTTGAGTTGAGTCTTTTAATAAAATAAAATAAGCAAAAGCGAAAATGCAAAAAAATGTATACCTTTTAAAATAAATTTACAATTCAAAGTTAAATAAAATGTATTTAAAAAATCAAACCTGTGCCATAGCAGGAAATTAAATTATTTTTCAATTATGTCACCCTTTTCATAAAGGCATTAGATTGATTTTAAATTCAGCATTAAAAACTTATTAATATTCTAGTGATATTTTGTGAATATAATTGTAAATTTTGTAAACACGTTGAATAATTTACGGCCATGTTTGAGCTCGTTAATAATGTGAGGTGAAAGGGTTTTAACCACATTATTTTTAGTTTTTGCAAATGTTCCTTAAAAAAGTACTGGACAAGTTCTATAAAGCCTAGATTAACATATTGTGATCCGATAAAATAGAGTCATAACTCAAAGAACTCAGATTTTTTGTTAAACGTACAGATTAAATTATAGAAAAACAGTTTTAATCAAAAAAAAATATTACTAGCTTTACGATTCATCCGCTTGATGGCTGGATGACGCATTTACACTTATTTGAACGCCGCGCCGTTCTCAAACAGTGTCATATTTTAACTACTGTTTTTCTTTGACAAACAAGATTTCTTTAAACAAAATTTATAGCTTTTTTTAAACAGCTCCAAATATATATGAAACATCGACATTGCTTTAAAGAGTGAAAAAAACTCATCGAAAAATCCGTGGTTTTAAGATTAGTACCTAACGTGTTTATTTAATTTTTAAGCTCTCCTGGATATCCTGCTTTTTTGAATTATTACGATTTCATCGAATGTGCGATATTTCTTTCTCCAAAATGTTCTCCATCTCCGTTTAAACACATAAAAAGGGTTTTATTTTCATATTTACATGATTTTTCCATTTTTTGATTCAAAAATTGTAATTAATTTTAATTTAGTTGGATAATTGCCCAATAAATTTACATTTGTTGATTGGACCAACAAAATACATGTACCTGCCTTAAATCAAATTTAAAAAAGTAGAAATCAAGAAGATTTGGATTGGGTTGTGGTACCGTGGATAGCGTTGCAGACTTACGAGATCAGAGGTCCGAGGTTCGAACCCCATTTTACCCTAACCTGATTTCCATTTTCTAATAGTGAGTTATTTACAACACCAAAATTGAAGTATTTTGGTTAATTTTTATTTTTAATTAATATTTTATGTGTTTAAAAAATATTTTTATATCCGAATCCAGGCGGAAAAAATACAGTTCTACGTGAGAAATAGATCAATGACTATGGGCGAGTGTTTTCGACTCGATTAGGTCAAAATCCTGAATAAAGGAGTCGGACGGAGAATAAGTCGGCTTTGTAGTATAATGGTTGACCCTAGGATTGATTCCTCGCAAGGTCGACATGAAATATCCGCTTAAAAAATGTTTTTATTCTGCAATATGTGATTGTCCCTGTACAGGATCTAAAACGTAAGATGTAAAAACGTGATCATCGTCAATCTTTTAGGCGGTTATTTCGCTGTCCATTTACTTTACTCAAAATGTTTTTAATTATGAAAGCAGGCGTAAAAACAAATATTTAAAATATAAAGTGTTAAACCCGTTTTCCAGAACTGAAATCATTGGAAAAATCTCGACTATGAAAAAAATATTTAAGCTCTTTTACCAAAACAGAATTTTAAAATATAAATGTTTTAACTTGGGCATATAATAGTGATTACTTAAACCAGCCGATGGCAGATCATGAGCTCTGTAAATGCCTACTCTTATATTTCACTACCTCGAACAAGTTTGATTCGTGTTGAAAATAATTGAAAAATAATTATGACAAAAATTATACAAAAACCCCAAAAAAGAATTTACTGTTTCATGAGCATTGTTGTTGCCTTTCCGCACCCAATAGTGCATAGGCTACTGCATTAGAACACCAACCGTAGCATATCTTATGCCACAGATTTCAGTCCAGAGACTATGAAGTATTCTAGTATCTAACATAGAACATTTTTAGTTACGAGACAATTTTCAAATAATTATCTAAAAAACTCTGTTTTATATCGTTTTGTTGTCCAACCTGAATAATTATGCGCCAATTGGATTATTTATGTTTTCGTGGTTTTTATGTTGAGTAAAGATATTTATTCCAATTAAATAATCAGAAGACCAAATTATTAAATATAAATTTAAATGTTTAATATTAATTTATGTTAATTTATTTCAATTATTCAAAGTTGAGAAATCATAAAACAGATGCCTAAATATTTTTTTAAATAAAAAAAATAAAACTGTGTTGACTAATAATAAAGAAGTTATATTATTACCCGTATATTTAATTAAAATCCATAGAAAATAGCTATTTTTTTTATTCAAATTCTTTATAACGTTAAGTAACTTTCCAATATTTAAATGCGAATTAGATTTTTTTTTTGTTATTTGTATTATTAAAGGCTTTAATTGTTTGCTTTGAAATGAATAGTTTGCACATTTAACATAACATCGTTGCCCTGCAATATCTGTCAAGTTTTTTTTTAATATTACAATTTTTTTCTAATAACAAAAGTTAACGTATTTTTCAAAATAAAATAAAATATTTTTCCTTTTTTTAATGTCATAACAAAATGATATTGCCAACGCAACTACGATATTCAACTTATTAATAATATAAATTAAAATTTATAGTTTTTTTACATATTAAAGTAATTTATGCTGATGCAAAAAATGGCTTTACCGTAAATGAACAAATGATAACAATATTAAATCAGAGAGCTTCAATCTTAATCAGAAATAAAATTAAAAAAGAAATGTGTACGACTTTTAAGATCTACAATATGTAATTTAGATTTAATCTCTTTAGGGTCTCAAAATTTTCAAATCTTTATGAAAAGTTAGAAACACTTAAGTTTTATTTTATTGATAAATAAATGTTTATTTAAAAACGAACAAAATTTTTACTTCAGTCTTATTTTTCTTACAAACGTTTTTTTTTAAATACGGTTACTTATAAATTACCGAAATTATAAAGTTAAATTGTTAATCACCACTTATTTTTTTTTATTTTCTGTCAGATATATAAAGTTGAGTTTGACTTACCGGTATTATTCGTAGGGGCAACTTGACTCGGGGCCTTCCAGAGTTGCAATGGAAGGAAAACGGATCTCATTCGCCTTTTGTATGATGCCTTGTGCCTCCCCATACTACTTACCCGTGCGTTTGATAGAGACAACGAATAAAAACTCCTCATTTCTCTCTCTCTAGCAGAAACTTTAACCCTTGCGCAAACAGGTATGCAAATGATAGAACGTTCACCAAAAAGCATCGATTCATTAAACCACAAATTAAAACATCGCTCAAATGAAACACATCATTTTAATATTATGTTTGAAAAGTAAAATAAGTTAATGCAGTGATTAAAAAGTATTTTTTTGTTTTTTAAAAATGAAAATAATTTGTTTCAAATTAATTTGTTTGGCTAATATTTGGAAGGAAATCATATTTTTGTTTCATATGTTTCCTTTACTTTACCGGTACGTAGTGGTATTTTTTAAAGTTATATATTTTAAAGGAAAATATTAATTAAAGCAAGTTTTTAATTGACATAATTTTAAGACTGTTTCTTAATGAAATATATTTTTCTAGCTCATTTAATTTTTTTACAGTTAAATTGTGAATGCGAGGCTTTTTGACCATTCGTAAGAGGAAACGTGGTATGAATTTTCTTCATACAAACGTACTTCCGAATTTTCTCCCTGGGTTATGGCACTAGAGCAGTGATTTTTAAACACACTTTAGATATTTACTATTGGCGTATCTCTATTGTTTTGTTTTTTCTGGGTAAATGGTTTATTATGGGAGCTAGAACCACCCAAACACCTCTAAAAGCGCCCAGTTTAAACTGCCGTCTTCGGACGTAAGGTAACTGTGAAAAGTAGTTGACAGTGATATAGTAGTTGACTTTTTCTAGTTAAATACAATTTGAAGTCAATTGTACACTAATGACAAACACAGAATCACTTATAGTCTATCATGGTGTCTTATCTGCTAAAGTTTTTAATGCGGGAACACTAAAAGCTTCCTTTCTGTAGTGGACATTAGCACATGTCATATCGAACAAGTCGCGCGTGAGCATCTACATTTCTTAATGAAATCTAAGCAATTTGAATCAGGTATATGAATTTTTATATGTGATATTTTTACCTTTACTTAGAAAGTATTGATTTCCTAATTTAAACAGCGAACAACAGCTTAAGTACAACTTTTACATAGAAAATGTTACGTTACGGGTTTAGCATGATCTATTTTTCTTCATGTAAACTAAGGCTACTTTTTTTTTGGTTTTACCAGTAGTTGACAGGTATGTCAATGTGCATTTAAATTATTATTTAATTCTTATTACATTTAATGAATGATTTATTTATACACGGCATTTCTGCCATTTATATATCATAGTTGAAAGGATGTTTTATGCTAAATAATCAACAGTAAAAAAACTGACGACTAAAGTAACACAATCCCTTGAAGCTGATTTCTTCTTTTTGCAAATAAAATATTCTAAACGTTGTTTTTGAAGTTTGGTAGAGATCAATTAATACATCAAAATATGAGGCATATTCGTTGCCAGTATTTTGTAATCTATTAATTAGAGAATTATAATGAGCTGCCGTTCGAGAATTTTGACAGTGAAATATAGTAGTTGTATTGCTCAACCTAAGCTGTATATAGAACGAAATCAACTTCAATAAATCGGGCGTATCAAACATAGGTTTGATTATTTTGTATAAAGTCGTAAGATCGGTTATTACTATCTTTTTTTTTTTATAAGGGGGTAGAACTATTTTCAATTAGGGCAAAAATAAAGTAAACCACAAAATTATCGTCGATTAAATCCAATTTATCGTATTGCGAACTCCTTAAAGTAAATACGCGCAATATAATTCGATATTCAATAAAAAGTCGATATTGTCCATCGATGGTGAAGTTTTCCGGCGATACGTCGCCATTGCGGCGACTACAACTAAATAAATACGGCATTTGTTTCCTACATTTAATTTTCAATATAGGAGAGTTCAATGTCTTGGATGAACACATTAATTTATACAAAAGGTTGTTTTTAGGAGAAGTGTACAAGTGTGGGTTTTATCTAAGGGAAGAGACCATTGCAGGAGACTACTGCGAGACGTTGCATAAATTTATATATGGTACTATTGAGCGTGTTGTCCAGATGTTTATTGAAATTGATGTTCATGGTTTTGAAAATATAGATGTTTATTTAATTTCGGTTTATCCTATTTTAATTATCAACTTTGATTTAGTATTTTTTTTCTTTCCATCTATTTTTTTTCTATGACTTATTTGTAAAAATATATTGAGTTTCTTAATAAAGATACCAGTCTCATGTGAAACCGGACACTGGATATTTCGAGAATTTCAAGAATTTTACTTCCATCAAGAATTTTTGCTTACAAACTCAATTTTTTTTGATCATCTTACTTTCATTTAACTACAAAAAATAAATATAAGCTGCGATAAATTTACCATTGCAATGCCCTATGCTCCATTTGATAAAAAAAAGTTGAATGGTTATGATGATTAAATAAAAAGTAAATATTTTTTATTCTTCTGCTACAACCAGGAGCACAAGTTAACATGCGGGTGTCATACTATGCCTAGACTTCCATATTAACTTCTCAAAAGTGTTTTCCCTCTGTGTTGAAACAAATTTAAATACGTCCTTAGTTTACAGTATTGTGCGAATTAATGGAATAAAATTCCTTTTAATCATAAAATGCGTTTTTTATTTATATTTTGATATACAGGTGACGTAAAATCATAAAATATTTTTTATTTACTGGGATGTATGTCCTCCTTTTGCTTTTATAACAGCCTGAACACGTTTTGGCATTGAATCAAATAAGCTTCGGCAATTTTCTTTTATTTTGTCATCTCGAAACCACATCTGAACGACAGTTTCTATCATCTTTATCTTGGTGGTGCAGTCCAATTTTTGTATCCTAAATTTACAAATAGCCCACATATGTTCTATTGGGTTAAGGTCAGGTAAATTTCCAGGCCAGTCTAAAAGAGTTATCTTTTTCTAATTGAAATACTTAAGCATAAACTTCGATACGTGACAAGGAGCAAAGACCAGTTGAAATACAGCCCTACTATTTGGACAACATTTACTCAGTTTGGTACTCAAGTGCTGCTTCAATAGAGTTTTATACTTTAGGCTATTCATAATTCCTTTAATTGGAATCAAAAACCCGGTCTCCATTTACGAAAAACAGCCCCAAAACATCTTCTTTACAGGATATTTCACCGTTTGGTCAATATGAGCCACAGAAAGTTTTTTATCCCGACTTTTTCTAACAAATTTTGTACGATATCCCTGCACGAGAAAGTCGGTCTCATCTGAAAACAGCACCTTTCCCCAGTCTTCTATAGTTCATTTGGTATATTTTCTAGCCCAAATGAGCCTTTGTTTCATCATACATGCCATCAGGAGTGGTTTTTTCTGTGGTCGAATTGCTTTTCTTCCAGATTCGAATCTTCTTCGTACTGTTGAGTCATGTATCATCACCTCGGTGGCTGCCAAAACACGTTAAAGTTCTTAACTTGTTTTTCTGGGGTTTAACTTACTATTTTTGATTGAAGGTATTTCATCTTGGACACTAGTTTTCTGGTTTCTTCCACGTTTCCCAATTCTCTTTGTTTCAACTGACCCTATTTCTCTTTTCTGCTTAATAATCTTTCTGACTGCTTCCTGACTCACAAAACATTCATTTGCAATCTCTTTTTGAGTCATTGATGTATGTTTACTTAAGGTTATAATCTTTTTCCTTTTGCCTCGGAGTGATATACATGATTTAAACCTATTAAAAAACACTGTTTAATATGCAAGCAATTGATAAAAGTAGTATTTTATTGAGAAAATGTAAAAAAGAAAACGACTGATTATACACCAACAAACACCAATATGAGCTTCCAAACGATTAATAAACTGTAATTCGTAATTTTTGGTACTAAAAAACTGTCCAATTGACATATGAGTGTTGTTTTATGTAAAAAATGACAAAAATTACTCTTATTCCATTAATTTGTACAATACTGTACTTACGCGTGCAAATATTAGTTGAAATATAATTTTAATAAAATGAAAAGGTACCGACGTAGAAAAATTTATTTTGATTCTCTTCCTTAAACAAAATAACCAAATCGGTTTAGTTTTGTGGTGCGTATAACAGTACAGCAAAACGTCTTTTTTGTCGATTTTCACTAGGCATAATCAGTCCAACGCGCAGTTATATTTTTTGCACAGTATCGGAGAGGAATCTGCAAGAGAGTGACATAAAAAAAGCCCAAACAATAAAAAACACCGCGCATCCCCTTAGTAATTAACTGGAAAAGGCATGTTTATGATAAAAACTTTCAAGGTCTATATTATTCAATAAATCCGCTAGAAAATTTTGGTACCTACGCAATACAACAACAAAAAACAAGTTACGACATTTTAATAATTCGTACCCGCAATAAAGTGTTTTTCTTAAATAAAATTAATTTTCGCGACCATCGAATAGGATTTCAGTGTCAATTAAAATTTTTTAAATTATAACCAATATAAAGTGTTTATTTACCTTCTGATATAATACACATAAAATTGTAAAAAAAAGTTGTTTATTTTATTTTATGAGAAAGCCATTGAGGCTTCCTCTTTATTTTGGTTACATGAATTTTTCTTGTTATCGTTTATTTATTTACACGTAGTTTATTACACATTTTTTGAGTCACTAAGTCCGAATTCCATGGTATTAGTAATCCATGGGTGGCGTTAATAATTATTACTATCATTAATTTCTTTACAAGTAGTTTATTACCCATTTTTTAATTCCCAATTCCATGGAATTAGTAATCCATGGGTAGCGTTAATTATTATTACTATCATTAATTTATTTACAAGTAGTTTATAACACATTTTTGAGTCATTAAGTCCCAATTCCATGGAATTAGTAATCCATGGGTAGCGTTAATTATTATTACTATCATTAATTTATTTACAAGTAGTTTATAGCACATTTTTTGAGTCATTAAGTCCCAATTCCAAGGAATTAGTAATCCATGGGTAGTATATATTATTTTTTTATCATTTATTTATTTAGAAGAAGTTTATTTCACATTTTTCGAGTCATTAAGTCCCAATTCCATGGAATTAGTAATCCATGGGTAGCGTTAATTATTATTACTATCATTAATTTATTTACAAGTAGTTTATTACACATTTTTTGAGACATTAGTCCTAACTTCATGACATTAATTATCCATGGGTAGCAAAAATCATTTTTTTCTGTAATTCATTTTTTATTTATTTTTAAAAAGAGAAATATTTAAGTTCTTACTATTTAAACAATATTTCGAAATTTGTTTTATGAATCTTTTTAGATAAACGAGTATGTAATTTATTTACCATTAAAATTTATTTCTAAAAAAGACGATTGGTATTTGTTTTTTATTATGTTTGCAAGGATATAGTGAAATGGCGTTCTATTTTTTTTACCTTCTCGTTAGCAAAATAGCGTGATATTTTTTTCAAAAATGTTTGGGTGTGTCCAAATGCTTTGGACATACTCAAACATTGTTGCATTAACTACCTGGTAAAAGAAGAAGTATAAACATTGGAAAATGGTTTTCAGGCGTTGCCTAGTAGGTGATTTGGTTCAGCTCACCCACGTGATAAAGGTTTCAGCTCTTTTATTTCACAAAAGTCAACAGATGGAAGAGTTGAGGAAATATGGGTGTTCAAACATGGGCAGAATGGTGAATGTTGCACAGTGTGTAAAGTGGCCACTTAAACCAGCCAATAGTCATGGTTATAGTCCAGGTCATAAGCCCTGTAAATGCCTAGACTTCCATATTCCCTTTTCGAAAATGTTTTCTCTCTCTGTTGAAATAAATTTAAATAAGATGTTTTTTTAAATTTTATTTTTATTTTATTTTATTGAAATAAACGAAACTTAGTGCCTTTTACATATTAGTTACAAATACAATTAAATATACATACATGTAAGCATAAGTATTTTAAATAACATTATTAATTAACAAATTAAGAAAGTCTAAAAAAGATGAACCATATAAAAGAAAAGAATATTACCAGTTATAGAATTATTGATAAAAAAAATAATTTGGTATTAAAGTTACTTTAAACCAAATTAAAAAACCAATTAAAAAAAAACTAAGAAAACAATTTTGAATAACATCAAAAAAATATATCTGTATAATTATTTTAAACTAATACTTAAGTAAATAGTATATATTTATGTATAAAAATATATAATGATATAAAAAAAAATATGAATTGAAATATTTTGTACTAAATAAATTAATTCAAGAAATTAACGAAAAAAGAAAAAAAAAACACTAAAAAAGAAGTTTAAAACAATTCTTAACAATAGTAACAAATAGTTACCTAGAATATTACCAATGAAATAAAGAAGAAGAGCCGTTCAATATGTACTAAATTTCATGTGAAATGAGTCACCAACGTCCTGGTACTCATTGCCTAGAGAGTGAAGTCTATTGATGACTGCATTTTTACCATATGAAGTCGAAGTATTGTTGCCACAGTATTGGTAGCTTTACCGAGTTGTCCTTTTCGGTACATTGAAATTAATTAGTGATGAAATTTTGTTTGTTTTGTTAAAAAATAAATAAAATAATTTATGTCATCCTATAAATATGTAACTTGTTTTCCTTTTAGGCATTTCAGTATGAATAAATACATAATATTAAATCGTTCGTGTATAATGTCGATGTTTTATTTATTTTTTCTACAAATTGTAACTCTCGATCACTATAAAAATTACTGGAGCCCAAAATAGTTAACTTAAATTGGATAAGTGACAATTTTAAACATGATGACATGTTAGCTCCCAGAATAACCCAGTGTGCGATGGATAAATAATTCTTAACGTCCAATTTTTAAGATTTTAACTTTCAATGAGTTAAAACATTTAAACTAAACTCTAAATGATTTGAAACCTTATAATTGACAAACTAAACTTATATTCACTTGGCGACAGCATGTTTTGTAACATTTCAAATTTTTTGAACAACTAAACGAAAATTGAAAACATTTAACGCTTTATTTTTTATCGAATATTTTTGTTTACTAAATATTGTGCAACGGATTTTGACTGTTTGTTTGATTAAAAACATTAAAACCAGTTAAAATATTAATGAACAATTAAGTAGCGTATACAAATGTTATTATGGATAATGCCGTCTTCTAGTTATATAGTAGAATGCAGTAAATACTAAGGAATTAGTTTACTTTTGTGTTAGAAACCTCACATAGAAATAACTGTCAAGAAAATAAAAAAGCTGGTATATAAGTTCAATCAATTCTAAGTGTATCAGGGTCCTGATTGCAATGGGAAGCTACCGAAGTTATCATTTACTGTCTGTAAAGTAAAAGCTAATTTTTCTGATAAAAATTAAATGTTATCATATCAAAACTTCTTCAATTACTGGTTACTTGTAACATACTGAAACTTTTAATGCACTACATACGTTTTTGGACATAGAATTTTATTTTATTTTAGATATTGACAGTTAAAGGTTCTGAAATTCCTATTGTAATTTGGACACTTGTTTAAGAAAATATACATACTTTGCATCATGTCAATCAACAGCTTGCATACCACTTATCGCAAACCGCATCTGAGGACTTAGGTCTCCTTGGCGTTGCTCACATATAAGGGGAAATTGCACTTTGTAGAATCAGATCTGTATACCGAAATGACCTGTAAAACGGCTACGGAAAGCAACAATCAACTATCAAGAATAAAATATGGAATAATAAACTGGGGGATCTACTCCAAAAACGTCACTGGTTATTCTTTAAGTTGCTCAGAAATGAGTCCAAAGAATTATCCCTACACGGAATACGTATTTCAAATGGCGACGGTCATGAATTCCTGAATTTACTTAAGAGTATTAGGTACTATGTACCTTAAAAATATAACAACTTGGGCGATAACAGACAACTTAAAACCGGAAGCAAAGTTATAACTGCATAATATGTGGCCAAAGATGTCACATGAACCATGATCTTAAGATTTTTAATACTCTTCCAAAAAATACACAGAATATACTCGGAATAAAAATTCTATGGTAGTAGAAATAACCTGGGCTCACATTGGTCACAAACCAATTTGACCAACGAGCGCTTTCGTTTAAAGTATTAGAACATATTTTTCAGAAATCTATATGTAAACTTTCCTACAATAAAATGAAGGTATTGTGCTAACTTTATATGTTTAAATTTTTACTTCCCACTCTGTTACTCTGTTATCCACGTGTTATTTTCCCACCTTTTAAATAATAAATATTGCTTAATCCTTATTTCGGTCCAAAAGCAAACCTTCCTAAGATAAAAATGAAGTATTTTGCAAATTACTTGTAATTATATTCATCTTGTTTATCCTTAAATAAACTACTTATCGATTTTCTTATCTCTACACCAAGGTGATACAAGTAAAAAAATAGCAAAATGATGTTACGTTTTCGGGGCTGGTCAATTCCTCACACAACTTGGAATTCTTTGGGATAGATCTCCTAGTTTTTTGTAGATCTCTTCGCCATTAATACGATGAAGATGCATTAGCATAGGTTACATCAAAGTCTTGTAAGAGTATGTAGATCGTGTTTTTAAATATATTGTAAACCATTATTTTATTTACCTTGTTTGTTTTTGCTACATAGTTTTATTTGTTCATTTTATCGTACATGTGTTTCTATATATAACTGTTGTAATTGGCTAAGGCCGTATATATCATAAATATATCCACCTGTTAGATGTGTTTTGTTTAGTCGGCATGCGGGATGTGTAATAATCGTAATCCACATGTAGTGGTATATCATTCTCTAAATTCTTAATAATTACTATAAATTAATACTTGATGGATTTCGTCAAGAGTGAAAAACAAAATAACAGCAAAGATTAAATAAGTATGGAGCATCACAAAGAAGATTGAAAAATGAAACATGTAAATGTAAAATTTATTTATTTTATTTATTTATTTATTTGTATATGGGCGTCCAATGGGCATTTTTATGGACACATTTATACATGGGAAATGATTATAAAAAAAGGAGAAAGACTCGATGGTTTATAGTAAACTTTGTGGGAGTGTAAGCGGAAGACAGGTGTTTATAATTGAATTTGATTCAGTGATCGTTTGAAAGAAGAAAACTTGTTATCAAAGAAATCAAGACTGGTATGTTTGTTGGCAGACCTAAGAATTCTAGGCATAGGAGAATGAAAACCAAAATTAGTTCTATGGTTATCGGTATGAAGGAGTAAGTTTTGTCTGAGGTTTCTAGTTGGGATATTTAATTTTATTGAGCTCAGTAGTTCAGACGCATCAAGGAAAGAGTTGAGAATCATAAATAGGAGTATAAGGTCGGACTTATTTCGACGGTCTTGAAGAGGAGGAGATATATTCAAGGTAGTTTCTAACTCATTATACGTATATAGATCTCTAGAAAAGCCCAACCTCCAGCCTATCCTTCTCGATAATCGATGTTGAACTGATTCAATATTCTTGATGTGAACATCATGATACGGAGACCAGATAACAGAAGAATACTCTAGGTGCGGATGAACTAGGAAACAGAAGAGGGTTTTAAGGGTATTGATATTTATGAAGTCAGCTGTGCTTCTATTAATAAATCCAAGAAGGTTTAAGTAAAAAATAAAAAAAGAGTAGATCTATTTGTGATAAAAGTAATTGACAATATCATGCCTACATTTTTTTTATTTAAGAATAAACAAAAAAATGTATAAACAACCCTTGTGTGAACTTTAAAAATATAGAGAGGACTCACACAAAGCTGCTCAAATAATTCAATCAAATGAATAATGGAAAACATAAAAAAAAATACTAATGCGGTGCGTCTGAATTTAATAACTTTTATGGTAATTTAACTTATTTAAGTATGTATTGATTATAATGTACGTTAAAACCAGTTGTTTAGTTTTATGAATTCAAACAACTATTTAAAAAAATACTTAATAAAAAGCTGAAAATGTTGTAAACTATTTATCAGTCCTGAAAATGCCTACTTAGGCGAAAGCGCTCGTTGGTCAAATTAATCAAAGTAAAACTTAACCAGGAAATTTATTGATGCTTACCGAAATCTAAATGTAATAAAATATTTGTACATAACGACTGACCAGCTTTTCAATGTCTACCAGTTTCGAGACGTACCCGTTGCTTCGTCAGGACACCAATTAAACTAACATGCAAAACCCACTATACACATACACGTTCATTATAGTTGTTGCATAAAAAATATTAAACCAACACGCCTTGCATTTAATAGAAAACCCTTACATGCAGTGATAAGGTTATGAAAATTTTTATGTTGTGGGAGAAACAGTAAAAAAAGGGAGAGGTTGAAAGGAGAGGCTTAAGTTTAATAGGTATTTGGGTGATCATTACAATGGAACATTGTATAATCGGCCTATATATTGAAAGGTTGTTTGATTATTGATCAAAGGAACTTTATTTTTTTAAAGCTTTCCTACTGACAAATATTTCCATATTATTTAATTTTAAGACGAAGTATAGTAGGTTTTTCTTGTTGGTTTAATTGGTGTCTAGACCAAGAGACGGGTGCGTTGGAAAACTGGTGGAAATAGAAAAGTCGGTAGGTGTTCTTTAACATAAATATTAAATAACATTACACAAAGTGAATGATTTAAATATTAATAATAATTTATCAAAAGCATTTGGACCTTTATTAAGAAATATCCTCGATATGTTTCTTGATATAAGGTGAAAATAATGTTTTAATATCAGTAGGCTCTTTTTTAATTTATTGCTTGTTTAAAAAACATAATGGAACACTTATCGTCTTTACTAGTAGACTGTACTACAGAACACCCTACACATTTTAAAGAAAATGGCGTAAACGAAATGAATTTGTTGTAAAAATGTTATTCTAACTGAACGAAAACGAAAAGAAAAACCGGAAAAGAAATCATTGGGATGTAATTAAAATGTCACCAAAGAAAACGAATTTATTAATTTGCTCTTTTGTTTATTACTTTTTTTTATCAACAATTAAACAGTATTACGGGCTCCGTTGTCTTAAAACATCAAACGTTGGCATCATAAATGTGTGCAAATAAGTTGAGCCATCAAAATTTATTTAATTTCATCAACGCCGTGATGAACATTATGTTAATTTACCGAAATTACAAAATGTTCAATTATTGATCAAAGAAATTTAAAAAAAAAAACAATTTCATTTTGATAACTGTTACGTTTTAGGCAAATATAATTTTTTACAATTTAAAAATAATTTAAATTTTAAGTTCAAATTTGAGGTTTTCATCAACGGGGCGCTACATTGAAACTCCAAATGCAGCATATCTTGATTATCAGTTACCTGAAGGTAAGGTGATTAGTCTTTCGCTTAGGGACCAGTCCAGGCACAATAAAATATTCCCGCTGTAAACCACCTTTACAACATATATTTGACATCAACCCTGCTAGGCACCGAGCCCGGAGCCTCAAGCATGGTTGGCAAATGTGCCAAACGAAACACACCGAGGCTGATTTATTCCCACTCGATTTCGTAGCAATCGAGTCGAACACACTCATACTCGAACACACTCGTACAATACTTGATTTATCTTTCTTATTTTTTTAAATGAAGAAATCGTATTTTTTGTTATCTTCGAATTGACATTTTCTCACCGGATTTAAAATTTGTAAAAGCTATGCTGGATTTTAGTACAAAAAAAAATATCCTTGCCACGCGAAGAATGAATATGACGCCAATACATCAACAAATATGTAAAAGAAAGAGCACGAAGATGAATCTCACGAGAAGAAAGACAGGTAAGCTGTTTTGTGGCCGGTGTCAGTGAGAAAAGAGATTCAGACGGTTTTTGACTGCGATGGGGGATGCACGCACGCACGTAAGATGACCGGCGTATTAATGTTTTTTTTTATTTGTTTTGCTATGACAGTGCTGAATTTTATGTTCGTTTTTATAAACTGTGGAAAAGGAATTATTTCACAGTATGTTTCCATCTTTTAATTTGTTATCAAATTTCTGAACTCAAGAATATTTCATCTTTTGCTTGTGGTAACACGATGTTACATAACCACGCGCAAATGAATTATTGTCACAACTTCTACATCGTTTGTACCCACAACCACTGTTTACTTCTTACCTCAGTATTCTTTGATCGTCCGTCACATTAAGATCTCGTGTCGTACGTGCGCGTTTATTTTGTTGAAAGTGTGCTGCATCATAAACATTGTTTCTACCAACCACCAGTGTTGAGCTACAGGTTGGTGCCTTCCCTCGTGTTTGTGCTGCTTGCAAGTGACCAGTCAGACCACAGCAATTCCATCAAGAACGAAAATAAGGTTAGTGGCCTCCATTCCCAAGCTATCTATCTTATTTGTTGGGGTTGTGACCGATTGACCCTGCATACCGCATATCGAGAATATTAACTTATTTGAACTAAAATTAAATACAGTCCACTCTGCTAAAGAATATCGTAGAAGCCCCAGGGCTTCACTTTCCGCTATTTGTCGCCCCACATCCGCGCGGGGATTTGTTTTCCCACTACAATTAAAAAAATAAATTATTACAAATCAATTAAAAAAGCAAAATAATTTCGTAATGATGTAATGAATTCAGTTCTACATACCCTACTATAATATCTATCTTAAAGTTTATCACAACTTAACCAGACTCAAAAACGCTTTACATTTTCTCATTTTTCTCGGTTACTTGGTGATAGTACGTGAGATCAGCAAGACGTTTGAAATACAAATAATTTGGAAGTGGTGAATGACGATTATAAAAAAAACATAACGGAGTTTTGTGGCCAAGATCCTTACCATACTTTAGGAAGCGGTGACGTCTTGGAATTTGATGGTTGGTAACTTTCGACTTTTGTTCGAATTTTCGGGTCAATTACCCCCCTATGTGCGGCGCAACGAAGAAAATAAAAAATTGCTGCCCCTTCTCCCTTCGTTATGACATTGTCGTATGTTGACATTTCATCCGGGTACATTGATCTAACATCAAAGTCATATTTTTAGACTGAGAAAGTAAAGAGTAGGTGTCTTGATTGTTCAAAAATAGATTATTCTTGGTTTTAAAGGGAATAAAGTTAAGGGCTGTCAAAATAACAATTAAACCCTTACACCCACTGATGTAAAAAGGTGTTGTTTTATTTTATTTAAAAATCGGGACTTTTACATATTAGTTGGATTTTTTTTTTTAATTATTTATTTTGCAAAAATATTTACATAATAGTCTTAAATTAAATTCCTGCTGAGTTGTATACGTACAACTCGTCAGCTGGTTCTAATATATTTTTTCGATTAGTCGATTATTTATTTTTTATTTTTTTAATTTTACAATACGCCCAAGGGGCATTTAGAAAAAAATATAAAGATAAGTACAAATTATGTGATTTAAGTAGGAATTAAAAATGGAATTGTAAATAACTTGTAAAGAATTTAAACAATAAAAAGAAGAATATATGTACTTGTAAAAAAATGGTATTAACAAATTAATGTTATAAACAAATAATAAAAATTAGTTTACAGTAAGTATATATAAGAGAATAATATAATAAATGGTACACAAAAATATTTGACGAATTAATTTCAGAAAGAGATAAGATAATAATAATACAAATCAAAAACAGAGAAAACATTACATGAAAAAAAAAGTTTTATTACGACTTAAATAATAAGTAATAAACAGTGCATTTAAGAACGTATTAAAATGAATAATTGTTCGAGAGTTTCATCAATCATCGGAGAGTTTCGCGCATAGTTAGTACCTACGTATTTAGTTGCTTGCAACTTCTAGTGACTCGATTCGGTATTTTAAAGTTAATAAGATTCAGGAGTTCACAACAATCGAGCTCCGAATTAAAAATTAAAAATTTAAAAAGAAGGTCATTAATTTTTCTACGATCTTCTAAAAAAAATCAATAAAAAGGGTCTAATAGATACGAATACGTGTAATTTATGTTATCTAAGGCAATATTTAATTTTAAATTTACGAATCTCAAATACTTTCTTTGAATTCTCTTTATGTTCCTTATGTGTTATTTATACTGAGGAGATCGCACAGTGGAATTATATTCTAACTGACTGTAAACTAGCGCTACATACAAAATATTTATTACTTAAAGCGAATTAAAGTCTTTGAAAATGCAAAGCAGGAAACCTAATGTTCTCATGCTTTTGTTTGTAATGTTGTAAATATGGTTAACGAAATCTAGTTCAAACACTGTATCCAGGTCTCTTATTATGCGCACCCTTTTGAGCAATATGTCTTTTAAAGTGTATTCATACATAATATGGTTTTTTTCGACGGATAGTAATTGATTTGCACTTACTTTCATTTCAAAATAAATTATTTTGTATGCACACCAACTATTTAGTTTAATTCAGTTAAACTGAAGTGTTTGATAATGATCAACATTTTATATTTTTATATAGTCTGCAAACAAAACAACTTCTACATCCACAAAAATGAAAACAATGTCATTAATGAAAATTTAAAACAGTACTGGTCCCAATTGACTTCCCTGTGGTAAGTCACTAGAAGCGTAAAATGGCTGTAATTTTATAGAATTAACCTTAACATATAATTTTATATTTAGTAAATAATTTAAAAACCACTTCAACAAATTCCCTTCTATCCCCAACGCTTGCAATTTCCTTAAAATAAGTTTATGAGACACCTTATCGAATGCCTTCAAAAAAATAGTGTATATGCTGTCAACTTGTTTTTTTCTAGGAAATGTCTCTAATATATAATTTTGGTAAAGAAGTAGATTCATGGCGGTAGATCTACCCTTCACAAAACCGTACTGATGATGTTCTATCAAATCTAGTAATTTTGGATAAATTTGATCTAATACTAATGTGTATAATAAAAAACATTTTAGTAGAATAAAAGAGAGCATTTAAAACAAATTAAAACTAAATAGTTATTTACAAATAAAGCTGTCTGAAAAGATAAACAGCATAAAAATTGTATTAACAGTACTTAGCATACTGATTTAAAAGAATCAGGTAATATGAATATTTTAAACCTGTAAAAAAAAAACAAAATAGGTACGTATTTTCATCACGTTTTAGGAATTGAACTTGATTAATAAGTCATCTCAATCCCATGATTCTATTTAAGGTCTTATAAGTACGTTATGGGGAGGTTATATAATTTGAATAGACATTTCGCACCCCGGAATATCAGTGGCACAACTCAAAACAAACATTTACAGGAAAACAATTATTCAAACACCTACGCGAAAACAAAGGTACTTGAAGTTCACTCACTTGGACCATTTAATTATAAATATTTTCAGAGATAACAATGCAATGATGGTCATTGTGTCAGTATTATTTTTAGAATTTTTGCTCACAAATATATGAAAACTATAAATAGAAAATATTTTCTGGAACAATTTCAGGAACATTTTAATTTTATTTTTTAAAATTTATTATGTCATATACACAATGACGCAGTTATAATATATAAGATACTTGATACAAGAATAAAAAATATTTCATCATTCTAATTAATATCCATAGGTACAATAAAAGTAATGTGTCGAAAATTAGAAAAATGATTCCAGGCGTTGCCTAGTATGATAAATAATTTAATCAGATGAATCTTTTCACAACAATAAAGGTTTTAGCTCTTTAAATTCACTAAAATCAACAGCTTGCCCACCACATACCGCACACCGCATCCAAGGACATAAGTCTCCTTGGCAGTGCCAACATACACGGAAAAGTTGCTTGTTGCCGAACGAGAGAAGCTGCCCAAAGGAGCTCTCTGTAATCTGGTAGACTTAGAATATTTGTGTTAAAAGAAGGTAATCCAGAAGTACATCATATGTATTTCATTGGATTGAGAAAAGAAAGAAGTGAATTCTTTACGGACTGCGATTAAACTTGATCAGTTTGCCAAAATTATTACACAACTTTTTAAAAGCCAGAAAATTATTTTTGGAAGCCACCAGATCTGTATATCCAACAGGCCTAAAACAAGACCACGGATAGTAGCAAGAAGCTCCATTGGGTAAAAATAGAGAGGAAAAAAGGGACATGACCACAGGATGTGTTCAGAAGACTGATTAGAATATCCGCAGCAGCACGAAAGGGAATCAAAAATTTTAAAAACAAAAAAAAATACATTAAATTTGCTTCATTAAATTCACTCAAATCAACATAAAGTGGAGATCCTTAAGCCCACCATCCACCCGCAGCTGTTATAGAGTCCTGGGGGACTCTCTGTCAGCTGCGCATAGAGGAAAGGTATTATAACTATTCCTAAGGAATACAAACTCTATGCAGATTAAGGATGGGGGAGAAGGATGCATGGACAGAGGCCAACACGTCGTCTTCACCCCTCAGGATCCCCTCAATGCCTATGTTTTGTTTATTTAAAAAAAATGAAGTTACACAAACACTTTACATAAACAAACGTATCCAAAAATATTTAAAAAATTTCTTCAAAGTATAGTAACACAACAAACATGAGTAAAAACACGGATATCTAGGACTCAAATCAACAGATGGAAGAATTAAAGATATATGGATGTTCAAACAAAGGCAAAAATGTGAATTTTGCACAGTGTGTAAAGTGACCACCTAAACCAGCCAATGACAGGTCGTAAGTCCTGTAAATTTTACTTTTTTTTTGCACCACAACAGGCCAGGAGGCCTAATTACAGTGGTGAATTACATCACAGAGCACCCAGGCTTGAGATAAATCACATTCTAATTTTTGTGTTCTCACCGATAATCGAACCCGGAACCTTCCGTGCATGAGTCAAGCGTCTTGACCACTACACCACGGAGGCCGCCACTTATAATGCCTAGACTTCCATATTCCCTTCTCCAAAATGTTCTCCATCTCTGTTGTAATTTGTTAATCTTAATGACTCCCAAGGGTGTGAAATCCAGTCTTTTATCTACAAACATTTGAAAAAACTCAAAATATAAAAAATAAAAAATGTTTGTACATTATATTATTAGATGTAAATTTTAAATAAAAAAGAAAACAAAATAGCATTGGATTTTTCTATCATTACAACGACAATGTCTTTGTGCTGCCGCCAATTTCATTTTTTTATTTATTAATATTTAACTTGAATACATCGCTCGCATTGGCTGCGATAATGTTAATATAAATACTGACAGTTCTTTGTGTGCATGATACTTGGCTGCATTAGTGTTGTCGTCAGCACCTTAGAACAATTTGGTGTGACGGATGCGTTTAAAGGGTGCATGAAAATGAGTTATACTAAGTAAATTAGGGCAGCCAGAAATGCTTTTTAAAAGATTGAATAAAAACATTGAGTCAGCTATCTGTCGTCTATTATCCAAGAAGTATAAATATATATCAATTATCAATTTTAAAACGTTCTTAAATGCACTGTTAGAAACAAATTATTAATGTCGTAATAAAACTTTCTTTTTCATACAATTCTTTCTCTGTTTTTGATGTGTATTATTATTATCTTATCTCTTTCTGATATTAATTTATCAAATATTTTTGTGTACTGTATATTATATTATTTTCACATATATACTTACTGTGAACTATTTTTCATTATTTGTTTTTAACAATAATTTGTTGATACCATTTTTTTTATACTTATAAGTATTTGAAAATGTATTTATTTTTTTGTTTGAATTCTTTACAAGTTATTTACAATTTGCTTTTTAATTCAATTACTTTTATTATATCCATATAAATTATTTTTTTCTTTTTAACTATGTAAAGTTTCACTTTTTATTTTTCATGGCAGTATGCTTCTTATTGTTTCTAAATGTATACAAAAAAGCATTGTTTATCTTTTAAATTTTTACGCACTATGTTTGTACTTAACTGTATATTTTTTGTAAATGCCCCTTGGGCGTATTGTAAAATTAAATAAATAAATAAATATATATATATACGAGGGCGGATTGAAAATGAAGCTACCTAAGTAAGAAAAAAACTTTTTTTTTCAAAAACCATTTATTTCTCAACATAGTCTCATTTTACTTCGACACACTTAGTAAAACGATATTCCATTTTTTTATACCATCTGAATAATACGTTAGTTTCGGTAATCACTTCTTCATTTGAGTTGAATCTTTTTCCTGCGAGCCATTTTTTCAAGTTTGGAAACAGGAAATAGTCACTAAGAACTTAATCCGGACTATAAAGTGGATGATCAACCAATTCGAAGTGTATTTCACGTAATTTTAGCATCGTATCTAATGCTGTGTGAACCGGTGCATGCATTGTCTTGAAGAAAGAGCACTTTTTTCTTCTTTAAATGTGGTCGTTTTTCCTTGATTGCTTCATTGAATTGATCCAATAATGCACGATAATACTTTCCTGTGATTGTGAATCCTTTTTTAAGAAAATCGATGAGCAATATTCCGAATGCATCCCAAAATACAGTGGCCATAACCTTGCCAGCCGATTTCACTGCCTTTGCCTTCTTTGGAGCACTTCCAGCAGCTTTCACCCATTGTTTCGATAGATTTTTGGTTTCAGGTGTATAGTGGTGCACCCACGTTTCATCAACAGTTATTAATCTACGCCAAAAATCAATAGGATTACGCTTTATTATGTTTACCCTTGAAAATAAACGGTCATCGCGTTTTTTAAACGCACTGTATCTGAATTATACTATTTACATAAATTATTAAATAATAAATAAGACTCTTTTAACTTACTCTCCAAAATTAATCTCAATGTCCCCTTTCGCGTGACAAGAAATAAGTATTTGTTCCATCTGCCAGTCTGTAGCACTAACTATGCACAACACTCTTTCCTCTATCGTTCTTGCTCTAACTATAATGCTTTTTTTTTCATCTATTGACATATTTTACATGCCCCTTAATTTATTTAAAAATAAATTAAGACTCCTTATTTCTGGCTGCGATACGATCCCACTTACTATTTAATGATGCTCACACCTACACACACCTGAACACTTTCTCTTACGATAATACACATAAACACACATCTACACTTACTCTCATACAAATACACATAAACACACCTTTTTGTTGTAACACAATTTAATAATTTGTATGATTCTTATTTAGAAACTTTGCTGGTCTGTCTTTAAACTGTATTACTGTCGACTGTTTGTTTCTTTAAAATAAATAAATAACGTTGTACCACTCCAATACTGTTTATATAAGTTTCACTAAAATGAAAAAATATGTAAAACCCTCACTATATATTGTCCACCATCTCTAAATAGTAAAGACAACTAACTAACTAACTAACTAACCATCACGCCATTTCCCCGGAGGGGTAGGCAGAGAGAATAGAACGCCACACCACTCTGTCCTGGCACACTTCCTTTGCTTCCTTCACATTCATACATCTTCTCATGCACGCACGTCGATTATTCCGACTTTTCAGAAGACAATATACAACATAAACAAATTTCAAGAATCTACGTATTAGGATACTGTTTTTTGGGAAACATTGATTTTTTATTTGTGTTTTTTGGTTTATTTTTTGATTCTTATATTTAAATATTTTGACTGTGTATTTTTATTGTGTACGTGCTGAAACGTCAAACTGATAAAATCGTGTATACACACGCACAGGCTATGCCTAAGTGTAATTTTTGTTCGTATTATGTTTTATGCTATTTGATTTTTTTTTTAAATAAGAATATTTTTTATTTTTTTTTAAATGACATCAACGTTTGAGTAAAGGTGAGATGGAAGCATTTGGATATGTTAAGATATATTTTGAAACAAGCACAATATAAAGAAAAGCGTTTCTGATCTTTTGAAATACAATCGATTGTTGATTTTGTCGGTTTAAATATTTTGTGGCATCATCAGCACACAGTTATAAAGATGAATTTTTGAGCTCTTCAAATATGTCAATAATATATAAAATAGAAAATGATGTACTAATATCAGATTATTTTTAAATACTCGATGGAGTTGGTCTAAAAGAAGATTAGAAACCTTTCATAGTAACCGCTTGCGATCTATTCGTTAATGGTCACCGCGTTTGCTCACCAAACAGGAGGTCTTAGATTCGCTTTTCGAAATGGTTGACATTATTTAAATAAAAAATTAAAAGGGGTTTTTATGCTGGAATACTTCATAGTCCTTAAACTGGTACCGAAAGCGTAAAACTGAACGTTTTGTCAAAAAAAAAAAACAAAATTCGTTGCGGTTGGTGTACCAATGCAGTGTCGTATACCATTTGGTGCGTAGAGTGAGGGATGATAATAATCATGATTTTTTGTACCAGTTTTTGTAAAAGTTACCAATGAGTCTAAAGTTCTCGCACATGGTTCTGGTTCTATTTCATAGACGGTAAGTCGTAGCGACATGAAATTTCAAGAATTAACCATTGTTTTTAGTGAAAAAACTTCATCGAAGCGTCAATTAAATGCAGTTATGCAGAAAACAGCCAGCCATAGAAAAGTGAAACTGAGATAATGACACTTTTTTTAAAAGAGTGAATTATCAAATTTACACAACAGTAGGAATGATTTTGACTTGAACAAATAATAAACAATAAATACATAAGTTTTTTTTATGTATTAAAAACAAGAACCTTATTATGTAATAAACCAGTTTCAATGATTAATAAAGTACTATAAGATTTTTCTAGTGCTGAGGTGTTATCTGAAAATTGAGAAATGTCATTTTTGTGATCGACACCATTTTCAGGAGGTGATTTATATAGTTTTTTGTATGAAAGCGGTCTGGCTGTTTTTATCAGAACATAGAATTGACCTTACTCTACCCGATAACATTGATGTATCATTTTTTCAAAATAGTAGACTGGCTGCTTTCTGCATAACTACGTTTTATTATAACTGCATCATCGGCAGAGTTTTTGAGAGAGAGATATGGATATATTGGATATTCCTCTATCTAGTGGAATTGACGAAGTCCAATAGTATTATAAAAAAGAATGGTGCAAGGACGCAACCTTGGCGAACTCCGGTGGTGACCTCAAACCAATATGTGACAACATCGCTAATTCTGATTCAGCATTCGCTACTTACGTAAAGAGTTTTAATAAGTTTCATTAGTTTTACGGGCATGTCGTATGCTTCTAGTATTTTCCAGAGTGTAGGTATATGCAGACTATCAAACGCTTTTTTGTAATCTACGAAGCACATAGCCAAGGAACTGGTTGTTTGTTCCCCCGTAAAATACAGCGTATGTTGTGGATATGATCCGCAAATAACCTTCCAGGTAGGAAACCCGCCTGGTTTTTTCTTAATACTCGCATAATGGGTCCTCGAACTCTTTGCAGTATTATGTATGCAAGTACTTTGCAAGTAAGTGATGCCACGATAGTTTTCACAGTTTATTGTCAGTTACTTATAATAAATAATTCACTAACGTATCTAAATGAAACACTAGCATAGAAAATTATGTATCACATACAAATAAAATGTGGTAATGAAAATACGATTATTATTTTCTTATAATATGAAAAACAATTTAGTAATAATAGATAAACATTGTTTGATACTTGATGTTGGTCTAATGAAAGATAAGCTGGGCAATATTTTTTTTGATAACCGAATGTTTTTCTACTTATTCACATTAGAATGACGTGATTTTTAATAATATACTATTGTAGTAGAGAGCGGAGATAAGGGTTATATTTGACTCGGAATAAAAACGAACCAGCCGGTAGCATGCTTGAAAATTTGGCCGCTCGGGCCTCAGTTGAACGGTCCTCCGGGTAATGGATCGTAATACATTTAACCCTATGTTCTCTGAATATAGATTTACTAAACTTTTTGAACTTTTCCTTTTTGTATTATGTTATTTATAGCTTGAAAACGATAACTTTATTTTATTTTATTTTAAAACCTTTTTTCTTTTTAAAAAAGGAAGTAATTCAAATTTATACTGTCAGGGAATTACAACATAAAAAGTTGTTATTTTTCGAGTACGATATACTTACAAAAAATAAATAAAAACCCTCATTTTAATCAAACCACAAAAATATATTTTTTTAAAGAAATTGGTGGCTATTAGATTCCCAGGAGTCATTTTTAGGAACGAATTTCTTTAAAATGGCCGAAACTATTAAAAGATGTCCTAATATGTACCAACAGTGCTTAGTTTTTTAACATTTAAAAAAAATATATAGTTGCAAGTTATTTGTACCTGGCTTTTGTTTTATGTAAGGTTTTATCGAAAAAAAATTCTTGAATTTTTTTTAGTAGACTTTACCTTTCTTTCACTGAAGATAACAATAATTATAATAAAAGCAAAATCACAATTAATGAAATAACACTGAAATGTTACATTACCAAAAAATGTTTGACACAAAGAAGAAAAGAGCTATTTACCTGCTTTATCGTCCCTGTAATGAATCGAACAGTCTCTCTTCGTGTATCATTACAGTTCAGAAGCTCAGCTCGGATATTTGTCTCAGCAATCTGAGTGTTTATTTTGCATTCTAGCTTCCCTCTCGGCCTATCGAACATTTTAGATAATGGAAACGAGAATGTTGAGTGACGTTAGCAGATGCTGCTCAGAGACAATTTCGTGGCGTTAATAAAGCTAATTAGTAACCGAGTGATTCCAAAATACTCCGAACAGGAGACGTTTGCATTTTATTTGTCTCACCAGGTAAAAGCATAAACTTATGGTCTTACTAATTTAATCAAGACAAAGGACAGATTTAAGGTAAACTCTCGGTAGTTTAACAGCGAGTAAAGCGGCACTCTGTGTTGGGTAGTGCCGTACCCTGAATTAAATTCTGTCGTCTAACTGAAGCCATCTATAGTTGTTCCTTTTGAGATGGGCTTAGTGTTACTCTTTTTTTTAACTATTAAAGTAACATGTATGCTTTTCTAGCCTTAATTACTTTTTGTTAAGTACTTATTTATTGTTAATGTTATGCATATTTATCAAACCTTAAAATCATTAACACATGTTTTTACGATTTTTCTTAGCTCGTTAAGAAATTTATTTGTTGGGGTTGTTTTAATTTTCCAATAAATTTTATTCACTTTGTAATAAAGTTGTGAACATTCCACTGTCTTACGAGTACACGAAAGTGTATCTATTACTTATGAAATAAACATATTTCCCATTTTATGTGGTTAAATGCATCACTTTGATTAAATCAACCATGTGGGATTCTGTTTATCAGATTAATTAACAAAATGAGAAACTAATACTACTTATATTAAATAAAATGTTCCATTCGCCATATATTTCTTTGAAGTCAATTCGTGTTGAAGCGTTATCCACGGTGTTTCAAGGTCAGACCGAGAGAAAAATTCTTTATGGTAAACTTAAAAAAAAAAATTTACAACAAAAAATTAAATAAATCTTTAATTTATCGAATTGGCATCCCTTTCACAATCTTCTACCCCTCAGATTAAAAGTGTATTTGATAAGCAAAGCGATACGGACCGGACACAGACACGAAGCGGTTGAGTATGAAGGAGGAGGGGTTTGTAAAAGTGATGATTGTCTAAAAAAATTTTAGATTGTAAAAATAAAAAAATAAGTAAGATTTACCATAAGGAATATTCCTCTGAAAGAAACACCGTGTATATCCAATGTTATTCAACAATAATATTATTGAAATATTAATTAATATTTTTTTAAAATGATTTGATTTTATCCTCATCATCAATTTCTATAACATATTTATTTCAATCCAAATTCTAGAAAAGGACATTAAAACCATAAAAATGTACTACAGTGTGGAGGATTAAATTTATACATCCAGTTTTTTTCTTCATTTTTTTTTGTTCAACCTATATATATATGTATATAAATATAAATCTATATCTATGTCTTTCACAAAAGTGGAAACTGAAACGACACAGATTTCAGATTGACATGCTGCATATAGCAGTAAATGCGACACGGTATAAATCCTATGTCAAATATGATGATGGACACTGTAATGCTATCCGAAAAATCGGAAAAGAGTGCGAACGACACATGGCGTAATACCCCAGAAAATCTTATTTTGCATTAGTCATCTTGTCGAAAACACTCATCGAGCATTCTGGTTCTATTTTTCAGAGAACTGTTCTTTATCTGGAAAGAATTAATTTTTCCTTATTTCGTATAATTAGCGTTGCTTTAAAGTTTAATAAACTTAACATATGTAACTTCTCATTTTATCATTTGACACTTTATATACAAATACATTTATATACATATTAAGGTGGGCATATTGCCTTAAGTCAATTTTTTTACGTACCTAAACCGTTTAGATTAAGAAAATAAGAAGTTCATGGACATATTCTAAGTATATTGCATATACTTTAATTGTTTTGATTTTTTTAGTTCCATAATATTTTTAAGGTTGTCATATTTTCATATATTATTTAATATTTTATCTCAACTATTTTAAACATATCCAGTAAATAAAATGCTGTATTATAGTTTTTTTTATTATTTTTAAATTGGTTTATCCGAGAACAGATGTTTACTATTCCTAGTGAGAATAGACAGTGCCTAGTATGTTTGTTTATACTTTAATTTAGCTTTTTGTAAATTTTTTACCTTATTTACTGCTAAGCAAACATATTATAATGTTTCTACATGTGTACAAAAAAAAGATTTTGTTTATTTTTTAATTAATATTTACTATGTTTGTACTTACCTGTATAATTTTTGTAAATGCCCCTTGGGCGTATTGTAAAATTAAATAAATAAAAAATAATATGCTTTACAATAAACGCCAATTTATTCGGCACTGAACTGAACTGAATATAATTACGGAATCTGATAATTTTATAGAAAATTTGAAACTAAAATAAACTGAAAATCTACACTTTATTACGAAGAGAGGAGGGGGGATGGGAATTCTTCTACTTCTTTTAACTCTATCGACATCAGCAATGGTTTATTTCAAATCGTAAAATAGATAAAATTGTATTCCGGTAGTACCTATTTTTCTGAGTGTACGTTATGCATTTAGAATCAACTCACAGGATATTTCAGCTCAGACCAGAAAATATATATTCTTGTCTAGCGCAACATTTCGTATTGCATTGTATTGTTGCGCATTCTAGTGTAAATAGATGGCGATAATATTTCTCAACTACCTGTCACATGTCGGCTGAAAGACCGGATATAGAGGTTGCATTCAAAGCCTATAACACCCCTATTTTATGGTGGTCAATACCGTTATGGATAAATGCTACATTCTTCTCTACAAAACAAAGTATGGATACGATATTGTCTGATAATATACTTAATAAGTACTGACTTTTGTTAGTGTATATTAAAAGAAACTTATTATTATCATTTACTAATTCTGTATTTGTAACCATAGTTAGGGAAGACTAGGAATAAATATAATACGAGATGAAAGTAACAAATGAGTTAAAGAACGAATTACTTTCCTTGAACAAACATTTGTGCTGTTGTTATGCGTCTATTCCATTTCTCTGAAATACCCACTCGCGGCTTTGTGCTGAACGGTTGTGAGTAAATCGTATAGGTGTCAGTAAAATACAAGAAAAGTAAGTTTTTAATATTTTTTTAAAATGCTTTTTATTTCTTTATGCAAAGAAGTTATTTTCTATGTTTACAATTCATATTTAAATCTAATAATAAATATAATAATAAATATAATATATATTATTTTATTAAACTCTACTTGTAAACCATAGAATTAAGAAAAGTCCATAAACCGCAACGCACAACAAACAGAAGGCGACTAAACTACTCATAAATAAATAGGTTTACGTTTTGACCCATTAGTTTCTTTGTAGACGTCACTTAGTACGCAACTCCTGGTTTGAATTCAACTATGCCGTGTTATGTTCTTTCAAAGTGTAGAAATACTGCTAGAGTCTTAAAGAAACAGGATGCAATCACATTTCATGTGTAATTAGCAAATGAATGTGTATGTAGCAAATGCATTACTTAAAAATTGAATTATTTTTCCATCTGTCGGATTGTCGAAGAAACCAAATAAAATTGGATCTTGGATTAAACAACTATATCGTGGACTTTTGACCGATATTATCTTTAAAATATAAAATATTATTTAACATGATATAAAAATATCAGTTTATGTAAAATAAAATTTGTTTTATATTTTAAGTTTAAAGTTCATTAGTTTAATTACTCTTATTAAATGACACTCTTTACGTGACGACTACTCTTTTGTGTCAATCAATATTTCCGCGTGCAGAATAAAATTTTAGAGATATTAAAACAGATTGCTTTTTTTACCTTACATTTATGTTATAATTATATTTTTTCCCATTGTGCAACATTACGCGGCGACATCACGAATGCACGCGGTGAAAGTGCGGTATACGGGGGGAATTATTGGACACAGTCCGATGTATTCCAATATGATTTTACGATCCTTTAGGACTATTCTTAATTCTATATTTCAAACCATGTTTCTCATCATCAGAGATTTGATTGTCTGATTTTAGGAAAACCAGAATAAGGGGAGAAAGTTGTAAGTTGTAACTTTCATCCCGATAATACTAGTAAGTTCTCGCACCAGGTTTGATATCTTCTTCTTTCATTTTAATTGGGACACGTTTTATGGTCCTATGCGTCTTGTCGTCCGCAAATTACGGTAGCTTAAATACAAAAAGGAAAACATGTAAAGGCTTCTGCTTCTAAGATTGCCCGACTCTTGCAGTTAATACCCTTTTATTTCCATCAAACTCTACAGCTGAACTGCCCGTTCTGATTACTCCAACAGCTGATCCAAAAATATCCGCTTCATCATGTTCGGATGTTGGTTATTCACCGAATATATGATTTGTAACTCTATTGTAGTATCTACTTCATTATGTAGTCGGGACACTTTGTTCAATTATTTACTAGTTACACCAACTTCTTTAATATCTTCCCAAAGTCCAACATCTCTATTCAGTTAGAACATTATTCATAGTAAGCCAAATGAAGGAAAACAATTGTTTTCTCCATATGATATTGAATCCGTACCAAAAGCGTACCCTGAAAATACAATGAAAGGGGAAAGATATGTAGGAAATCTGAAATAATAATAGACATCGATTAGAAATTAATGAAAACAGAAGGCTTAGTCAGTAAAAAGATCTGTGCTGAGTAGTGAACAGAAAAAAAAATTGCTCGTAAAAAGAGTTTTAAAATGCTAAAAAAACAAAAAAATGAAAGTAAAGAGCAAAAAATATTACTGTTTGATTTGTGTTGAGCCGTTTTCAAACACTAAGACAAACGGAAAGTAGATGCAGTGTTTAGAATGGCAACTGTAATCTCGCGTAACTTGCACTAACAATGAACTGATCTATGTTTGTCGCAATAATTGTTTATCTGATTAGTTGATTCCATGTTAATATTTTTACTAAGTTTCCTATATTTGTGCCATTGTCTATTTATTTATTGTTTTTTTAAAAAATTGTAGAAAAGTAAAGTATTATTTGTTTTTTTTTTTACTATGTTACTATTATCCAATGTTTTGTTTCAACTATTGTAATGGTTGTACAAAATTACTACATTTGTATTATTTGTTTTCTTCAATAATCGTCAAGTTTTTAAAAATCATACATATAGCGGAAAACTAAGAAATTTAAGTTTTTTTAAAGAAAAAAACAATGTCATCATAACTGTTAGCAAATGGAAGAGATAAGTTTTGTTTATTTAGAAGAGAAAGCGTTGGTCACACTGATTACAAAACTACGAAAAAACGTTTTTTAATATTAATAACGCTTTTCCAATACAGTAGTTAGGAATTCCGTTGTACAAAAAGGAGTTTTAACTTTGTACAAAAAGGGATTGCTGCGGACACTCGATTCAGTAAAAACTTTTTAATCATCCCTTTTATACTACTATAATCACCTCACCTAATACGGGGCGGCAAACTTTTAGACTTAGAGCCTAGTTATTTAATTTTATAAAACCTTTAAAACAAAATGAAGATATGCTACAATCGAGATAGAGACTGGGCTTTCGACCGGTTGTTGTCTGGTTAAGGTGGCCATTCACTATTCTGCTTATGTTTGACTTACGATTTTTTTCGGCTATTTTTTGTGAATGTTAGGACGTAAACCAGTCAAAAACAAATCATAAGCCATCCCAACAATTTTGGTAAACTTGCAAAATTTCCTTGTTGTTTGGAGGAATAGCGGGATGCTTTTCGAGAAATCTAAATGGGAATTGTTTTTTGGCTCTAAAGGGATTTCAATCGAATGATCATCATGGTGACAATGCAGAACCGAACTCCAGTCATGTATTACATATTTCAGAAAAAGAGAAAAAAAAAAACCTACTAATAGAGAAATCTTTACAAATGCTGGGCTTCATACACAGAATATCCAAGCCATTTAAAAATGCAGCATCAATAATTTGTTTGTATAATTCTCTTGTACGTAGCAAGTTGGAATTTGGAAGTATTGTTTGGTCACCTCATTATGTGATTTATAAAAATATAATTGAAACTGTACAGAAAAAAAATTCTTCGTTCTTTGTCGTTTAAGTGTAACATGGGCAGAATACTTCAATGTTATGAAGAGCGCTTGGAGTATTTTAAAATTGAAAAGTTAGAAACTAGGAGACAAATTATAGATATGATGTACTTGTATAATATAATTCACAATAATGTTGATTCAGTGTTTTGTGTTCAAAATGTGTCATTGTACGTTCCCCGTAGGCGTCTGAGATCACCTAATACATTTTACCTTCCAATTTTTACAAACAATATGGCACATTTTAACCCTCTTGCAAGTATGTTAAGACTCTATAACAAAATGGAAAAAAAAGTTAACATTGACATTTATCATGATAGAGCAAATGGTTATAAAAAAAAACATTACTATGTATCTTAAATCAAATGCCTAATCCTTATTTTTGTGTATGTAAATTAATTTTAGTCTATTTTATTATATCTTATATGTTTTTAATTTCTCTTTTCTTTTCTTTAAAAAAAAAAAAAATCTTTCTTTATTTTTACCTTTCTCTAAACTTAATCTTTATTATTACTTAAATTGAGTTTACACTCTTATTTAATATAATTTATGAAAGATGGTGGAGTTCTATAATTGAGAATATATGTAAAGAACGTTTGTTATGCTTACTTAAAAAATGTATGTATTTTATGTATTCTTGTTGAACTTCCAAATAAATAAATAAAAAATAAAAAAATAAAAAAATAAAAAAATAAAAAATATACGTGCATTGAGGTTGGTTGATAGATCTTGAATAGGCTAATGCCAGGTTTTGATTAGGTTGGTGCTAGATTTTCGTCTTGGAATAGAGTGAATTTGGTTATCTCGATCGGACTTGTTTCTTCCAGTTTACTAACAAGCTAATTTACTTACTTATTTTTTACGTTTAAAGCATTAACTTTGTGGTTAAACATTTTAACTAATGTTAGTTAATATTAGTACATAACCACTTACCGACTTTTTAAGTCTACTGGTTTTAAGACGTACCCGTCTCTTTACCAGGACACTCACTACACCGACATGCAAATACTAACATACACTTCCACGTTCACCATCACCGTAGTATATATACAGTATTTCCAAAAATATGTATACCACGTGCAGATTTATAGAGATGCGAACACCACCATGCCTAAACATTCATTAAGCTTAGTTAAAAATAATGAATCTTGTGTTGAAAAATTGGTAGATAGTTGTTAGGGAGGGGGGGGTTTGAAGTGGGGTTACTCGATTGATTAATTTTTAATTCAAAAAGTGGTACTTACATACCCTATCACCATCAGAATTGGGAAAATTAGTTTGAGGGTTACAGACAAATTGACGTTGTATACTGAGGTGGCTCTGACGGTGATAGGAGCATTGAAAGCAGTTTAAGTAAATTCTAAAAAAAACACGAATTTTTGCGAGCAATGATTTTTTGAAATTTAAAAAAAATCATTTCTCTCTTCAATCCGTGCCTCATGTCTGAGAATGGTGATTATATCTGACTGCAGGCGTGGCTCATCATTGGACAGTATCTCTCCAACTGGAACTTACGCCCTTCTGTAGGCATTCGTCAGTGATAATTCTTGTCGGTTGACGTCCACGCAACCTTGTCTTTTCAACACTTCCCAGGAGGATAGTTTTCTCCAAACTATCAGTTTTTTTCTCTTAACTGGAAATATGTCTAAAGAACTGTTAGAAAGATGAAAGTTTTTCTCTCATGTCTCGTTCTTGGAGTATAGATATATTCATATGTTTAGCTATTCACGGAATCCGCAGCATTCGCCACCATCGCCACAATTCAAAAGCTTTAACTTTTTTCTTTTCAGTTTTTCTCAGTGTCCAACACTCTACAACCGTGCATGAACACAGAGAAAACTAAGGCCTTCACCAGTATCTTTTTGGTGTTAATAGTTTACTGCGATTCTTCCAAATCTTCACCAGCTGACTCATCGCACTTTTGGCAATACCAACACGTCATCGTATTTCACCTTCGCATCCACCACCATCGCTGATGAGAGAATCTAAATATATTTAATAGTTTTAAAATAAATTTACTGTTGATCAAAGCCAAAAAAAATGTTTCTGAAATGTTTGGATCTAAAAAGAGGCGACCAGATCAGCTTTCAAGATCATAAGTCATGTAATGCCTTTACTTTCATATTCATATCTCAAAGAAATGATCTAGCCTAGGGAGTCATCCGATAATCCTGATGACACTCTAAGCCATCCTAAGCCCCCCCCCCCCCCGGTGAATAGGCTCAAAATATTATTAAATATAAATAGAAAAGAGTATCATTTTATCCGCATGAAATAGTACGCAGAACACTGAATCTTTATCTTTATTGATTTGGAATCTGATTTGCGTGGTTATGATAATTGTATAGAATCATTATTTTGCCGATCTTTTATTACTAGGTGGCGTGAATAAAATAACATATTTCAACTTACAAATTTTGTCTGGAGTTTTATTCACTACCAAACTGAACAAAACTGTTCGAACCTAACCGTGGAAATTGAAAAAAATTGTCGTTAAATGTTATAACTGAGTAGCAACGTCGTTTTGAAGGCAACCGGAATCAATGTTGGTCGGAGAGTCTGATTTAGTTTCTCGGTCGTAAGCGCCATGTTGCGCTTCTGTGTTGGCAGGCCTGGCACCTGGAGTTTTATGTATCCAGTATTGCAAGTGCCCATACTATTATTTACGTAAAATAAAAATAAGATGATCAATCTTTCGCTTTAGGTGCTAGAATCTTTGAACATATATTTAAAAATACATAAATAAACGTACTTTTTTGTTCTCATGGTTTATGCAAAGTTTTCCCGTCATTTTTACGCCATTGTAAATGTGAGACTCACCCGGAAACCAATGCTTTTGTCATTTGACCTACAGTTAATGTCAAAATATTATTTTCACGTTACCTGGTATCATATTTACAAGCTATTCTCTTCGAAATGTTTTTTGTTGTTGTAATAGTTGCAATATGTATGTAAAAGGATCTAAGTACCGTTTATGAAATAAATAATAAAAATAATAAAAACAACTGTGGTTTGCAATTCACTATTTGCTCACTCCTGACCCGCATAAAGATACTTATACATTATAATGTTCATGTACCACAACCATTTGTTATCTTTTCCAAATGAGAAAACGAAAATAGGGGGTTTTAATCAATAAGGATTCTTCCTATACAAACAGGGGTGTGAAAACATCTATTCATAGGTCTATGTCTAACAATTGACTTATTTCACGAAACTTAACGGCCGTATAGTAAAAAAAAATATTCTTCACATAATATATAAAGGTATAGTGGCTTCCGTAGTGAAATGGCTAAGACGCTTGAATCACACACGGTAGGCTCCGGGTTCGGTTTTCGGTGAGAATACAAAATTAAATAGTATTTTTATCATGCTTGGGTATTCCGTGCCATAATTCACCTCTGTTATTGGGCCTTCTGGCCTTTGTGTAAGTAGAATAATAAATGTTACACAGTGCGTAAAGTGATCACTTAAACTACCCAAAGATAGGTTATAAGCACTGCATATACCTGGACTTTATAGTATAATTTACAATGGTTGATTTTAATTGATAGATATTTACCATAGCAACATTTATCATTTTGCTCGTGTTTAAACATCCTCAGTTGATTTTTCTGAAATAACAGATCATAAGCCCTGTAGATGCCTAGACTTCTATATTACCTTCTCTTAAATATTTTTCCTCTCTGTTGTAATATGTTAAAAATAAACACATTAAATTTTGATAAACTCCTAAGGGGGGAAAATCTAACACCTTCTTGTTTTTAAACATTATGGTATTTTTAAGATATTGTTTTATATTTCATAAAAAATACATTTACAGTGATAACATTTACTAGATGTATAAAAGTGGATTTGTAGAGAATTTAAAAAAAACATGTAGTTTTTATGAAATTTATTAATAAAAAAATAAAAAAATTATAACAGAAAATTAAATAATATATAAATATTTTGAAAAACAATTTATGAAAACACTTTACTTCATAGTCTTTAGGCTCGTCAACCTCTTTGTTTTTTTTTAAATAATTTTTTATTTTACAAAACACGTTAGGGGAAAAAAACACGCTAGTTTGAGGGAAGTTCCGACGTATTTTAATCACAAATGTTTATGACTACCAGCAAATAATAAAAAAATACTAAAATAAGGAAAAAAAAATAAGCTCTGAAGGTCAAATTTTGAAAAAAAAACAATAAAGCATAAAAATTGACATATCTTTTGAACTATAAAACTTTAGTTAAGGAAAGTAAGATCTAATAATTAGTAAATGACCTCCTCTATATGCGAATTAGCTTTGGCGGGTTCAGTTCCAGTCATCCTGTCTATGGTTCATTTATTTTATTTTCCCTCAAATACGTTTCGGAACATTAATTTTATCAATAATATTTGTGTTATTTTGTACAAGAAGTTAAATAAATAAAACTAAAATAAAAACAGTTATTCAATATTTTCGATTCAGCCCTATTCGGATAAATACGAAATGAAAATGTTATTGGTACTCATATTTTCTCTCCGTGTTCACTGTTTAGTATACCGAAAGGGTATGGAGATTAGCTTTCGCTTTGCTTTTTAACGATTGCTATACAAATGATCTTTAAATGAAAATCAATATCTTAATAATACCTTTCAAACTGTATACTTCATTAGTGAGAAGCCAGTAAGAGTATAACTCTACAATATGGACTCCTTACTACAACTGTCACTAAAATTATCTTGAAAGAGTCCCGAAAAAATTCCCAAGGAAATTTAAATTTAAAACTTAAAATCAGTCATAAATTTTGAAAATACGATTTTTTACTAAAAACATTAAATTTGTTAAAACTTAACGGCAGAAAAAAAATTATAGACCTTTTAAATTTATTCAAAATTGTAAATTCAATATAAGATTGCCCTGATCTGTTGTCTTTCATCAACTTCAGGGTGCCGTAAAGAATGACTAGACAGGTGCCACCGTTTTGTAGCAACAATTCACGGACAGTGTATATTTGTAATGCTGTATTAAACAGACTTTATGAACTCGGCAATAGTTATTCCCACGTATCTGATATATTTAGTGTAGGGTATTGTTCCTATAGAACGAACCTGTTGAACTTGTTCATGGATGGTGAATGGTAATTATATTTATTTATTTATGCATTTCATAATATTTACACTTTTTCGTTCACTTTGCTCAGCTGTATGAAATAGTACTCATAATTTTCTTGTTATATTACTTTAAAATATTTTATTATTTAATTTGTTTTTTACATGTATTCTTGAATTTTTTAAACTTTCTACTGAATATGTTTAATAATTTTTGGGTTCAATTTTTTAAAAATAAATTTTGGGTAGAAGGAAATTTACGTTTAAAAAAAAAAATATAAATAAGCCAAAATATGTTAGTATTATAATTTTTTGTAAAAGGCAGATTTGCCGTTTATGTTAATATAATAAAATAAAATAAACAAGTCAAGTATACCTTTTTTAAAAAGAAACTTTCAAAATAATTTGGAGATAGGGACTTTGTTGTTGTTTCGTCCTTTGCTATTGCATGGGATAGAAGGTTATTAAGAAAAAAAATTGGTTGATTTTTTGTAATTTGTTGATCATTTAATCAACTTATTTCAGAATCATTTAATTTTATTTAAAAATTGTATGCTTTATTTGTAATACTATTTGTCTTTTTAACAAAAATTATTAAAAAAAACTATGTTAAACTGAAAAACACTTATTTGTTCATGGTTTGAAGAACCATCCACATAATTAAATTCAACAATATCACAAAAGCAAAGAATGCGAAATAACAAAAATAAAAAAATTAAAAAACAATCAAAAATACAGTAGAAAAAGAAACATTACACCAAAGCTATGGAAGAAAATATTTTTACGTTTCTCAAATATTTTTATTTTTTTATTTATTTAATGTTACATACGCCCAAGGGGCATTTACAAAAATAATCCAGTTAAGTTCAAACATAGTAAATAACAATTTTAAAAATAAATAACACGTTTTTTTGTATGCATGTAGAAACGAAAAAAGTATGCTGCAATGCAAAATAAAAAAAAGAGAATAATTTTAGAATTAAAAAGCAAATCGTTAACAACTTGTCAAAAGTTAAAAAATATATATATATAAATAATACGTAAATCAATTTTGATTTTTAAAAAAATAATCAGAAAAATATGCTTTTATTTATATATTTTTTTTATTTAATAGCATAATTATACATTTTTACAATTTAAAAAAAAATTCACTTGTTATATTTTTACTAAAAGTAAAATCCCACCAAGCAGCTTTTTATAACTTGTTGGTGAAGATTATATTTATACTGACTTAATAATATTATTAACATTTATAAAAACAATGAATAACAGATAAAAATTAACAACCGGAAAGATCAGAATAAACATGTTTATTCAAATAATAATACATAAATTTATTTTTTAAATACAAGAAAATATATGAAAAATTAAAATATTTACACCTAAGCTACAATTCATATATAAACTCTTGATCGAATAGCCACTCTCTTATTTTGCTCTTGTTACAATGTGAGTTAAATTTAAGTTCTTTTGGTAATAAATTAAAAATTCTAGGTACTAAATATTTGAGAGTTCTATTTCCATATTTATTACATACTTTTGGTACTACCAAGCCATCATTAGACGTAAAGCGTGTATTATGGCTATGTTTGAGAGGAAACTTGAATGTATTACTATTAAATTGTTCCAAAATTATGCAAAGCCACAGTAGTCCTCGAACAGGCAGAGTTTTGATTGTTTTGTACAGGAGATCATTATTACTTCTTTGTTCGTAAACCTCTGCAGGTACAATTCGCTTAACTATAGAATACTGTAGACCCTGGATCATTTTAATATTATTTTTAGTCGAATGTCCCCACGACTTTATACCATATCTTATTATTGATTCTACTAAAGAAAAATAAATAATGTTAAGAGTGATTTTAGGCAAAATAAAAGATAACTTTTAAAAAGTACTCACAAGAGTCCGCAATCAATCACACAGTTTAAATATATTTTAATATTTAAAGTAAAAAGAGATGTGGCGGAGGCTTTACTTGTCTGCTCTTTAACTTCAGAGTACAGATCACTGTTGCTCGAGATTTCTATGCCTAGGTATTTGAATGACATAATCTGATCCACCAGTTGATCATTTGTTACCATTTTGGACCTCCTGGGTACAGTTGGTATAAAAAGTGCTTTAGCTCCTTTAAACCGGGCTCTGAGTACAGAATTTTAAAAAAATTCGGGCATGCGCAAATATAGATGTTTAATATCTGTGGAACCAATTTTAACACACACGTCCAGGTTGATTTTATATATATTGGGACAGATTTATAACAAATTTAGCGCTTAAATCGGTTGATAAAATATTATACACGACCCTTGTAAGAAGCCAGTTAGAATATGGGTCCTCAGTTTGGTCTCCTCATTATGTTACGCATATAAACAGTATGAAGAAGGTCCAACACAAGTTTTAAGGATGTATAAACTTCAAATTAAACATTCCAATTAAAGATCTTGAATATAAATGTTTAATAAAGCAGTAAACATTAATATGTATTAGTGATAGAAGGGAAATTTCAGCTTTAATGCTGCTTTTCAAAATATCAAATAATGTTCTAGACAGTCCTGAACTTTTAAATTGTGTGAATTTTTATGTGAGACAGCGTAGAACGAGACAAAATATTTCTTTGGCTGTTGATTTGCATAGTTCAAACTATGCCTAATACTCACCTATTCCACGGTTCCACATGTTAGATAACAAACATGGAAACTTAGATTAATTTAATTTATCTTAATACCAATTAAAATCATTACTTTATAATCACTTCTTTTATAAATTATAAAAATATACTAAGTGTTATACTTGTTTTACTGTTTATGCTATGATACATCACCTCTGTTACTTCAATACTTTTTTATTTAAACCCTTTATTTGTTGTTAATTAAATTTATTCTTTTTTTCTGCTAATTTCATTAGATGTATCTATATTTTTTATACTGTGTTCAGGTGTTTTGTTTTATTGTAATTGTTTTTAAATATTTTTTTATACTTGGTCAAAGGTGTAGTCCTAAATTTTTCTATGATTTCATCCATAAATACGTTAAACAGAAAGGGACTCTAATGCACTCTAATACTGACTACATTTCTGCGGATTTGCTTAGATAGTTCACCGTCCACCTTTATCTTTGATACGCTATTGGAATTAATATCCAAGATGTTTATTTAGAATTACGAAATCGATAGAAGTACCCTCGTTCTTTAAAATGATTTTCGAGTGTGTAGGCGAATTGGGATTTCGAAAAACACGATTCGGGCTGTCGCGCTATAGCGTCATCAGCTTTTGAGGTTTTTTACTGGTCGCCTGATCAAAACAAATAACAATGCTTAGCAATCAAATTAATATGAAAATATAAATAAACGTAAATAATAAATTCCCTGCCACGTTCAAATCTAAGGAAATATTCAAGTACGGCTTCGTTACCCTAATATTAAATTCAAAAAATATAAACAAAATATATATACGTTAAGATATAAAATAAACTTATATTTTTGACGGGTAGATCGCACCGGACTTTTTCGGCAAAGTTATAAAATATTTAAAATTATAAAACGAAAAAAACGCAAAATTTTAAATATCGTATCCGAAACAAAATAATTGACCCAATAAATAAATGAACGTGTTTTTAAGTTATACGGTAGCATATTTAAATTTATTTCAACAGAGAGGGAAAACATTTTTGAGAAGGGAATATGGAAGTCTAGGCATTTACAGGGCTTATGACCTGTCATTGGCTGGTTTAAGTGGCCACTTTACACACTGTGTAACATTCACCATTCTGCCCATGTTTGAACATCCACATTTCCTCAACTCTTCCATCTGTTGACTTTTTTGAAGTAAAAGAGCTGAAACCTTTATCACGTAGGTGAGATTCATCCGGCTGAACCAAGTCACCAGCAAATTAAATATTTTTGGAATGTTATATTAATTCCCCCTTCAAAAATGATCCCCATCTGTTATAGTATCAAATACGTTCGTGTCTGTTTTCCTTTTTAAATTCTACATAATATTTCCTTTCAAGCTTCATCCATTGATTTACAAAAAAAATGATGGCCCCTCGCTGTATTACTTCCGGTTTTTAGGAAATTGAAACGGTATGATTAAGAACTATGGTGCAGTTCGTCGGAAAATGATATTTTCATTTTTGTGAAATGGAAAGTACTATAATACGTTATTTCCGTTTAAACATTGACTCATCACCTGGAACCGTGCCTAAGTGATGAATTAAGATCTTTATCTAATTAGTATTACCAGGGTTGGAAGGATATATATCACCATAATTATTATGATTTTTGAAAAAAACGAGAACATCAACAAGGAGCCAGCCACTTTTAGTTTGTTTTGAAAACTCCACTCTTTTGAGCAGAATCAAGAGAAGAAAATAGCATTCATATCTCTAAAAAAAAAAAAAATACGATGATCCTCACATAATGGTAAAACAAATGACTCCAAATGACAAAAAAAAATATACAAATACAATAATAGATAATACAAAAATAATACAAATGACTACTACATGAACCCATATTTTTTTCTTCAATACACACAGTTTACCCTGAAGATAGCACCTGTAATGGTAGCCGAAACGTCGAAACCAACTCAACAAACACGGGATCACCTAAAAACGATACATATTGTCGACTTCACACGACTTATTTTACATTCATCTTCAGATCTTCCGGCTTTTCGTAGATCTCTTCGCGACTAAACAGTGTGGGATGAAGTTGGATTGGCATGGTTTAGCTCAAAGTTTTAAATCTTTCGTTTTTTTGGATATATTTTATACGATTATTGTTTTGCCCTTGTTCGTCTTTGCTAAATAGTTTTATGTTCTTTTTGTTCAGTTTCTTGCATTTATGTTTCTTCATGTAACTGTTGTAATTGGCTTAGGCCGTATATATAATAAATAAATTAATTGATGTTTTTTTTATTCACGTCGGAAACATATATATATTTAATCGAATTTGAAATATTTATTTAAGATTTGTATTGGATATCCATATATTTCGAATATTTTGATGGTTTTATAAATATGATGATATTTTCGAACGGGTATTCTTGATAAATATAGTTCATATTTCATTTGATTTCTTTTAAACGGTAAATAGTATCAAGATACGGTGCAAAATTATTGCTTTATTCGAAATACGATCAGTCTGTTTTTTTGTATGCTAGTAGAAAGAGAGCGAAATTATGTTTAGTCACATAAGTCTCCTTTTGTTGCCTGTATATAATGATATAATAAAATGTTGCATTAAAAGAAAAGCTGTCTAAAGGAGTTCTAGGGAATCTGATTGTCTAAGATATTAAAATTAATGAGTGACAAAGATGCGAGTTGGAATCATTTCGTGTCCGCTAGTTGGAGCATATAACATCCACAAAAATCATAATGTCGTTTTGTGCGACCGGCCCGCGCCCTAATTCCTCTTCGGACTTTAGTATAAAACGTAATGTAGAATATTGACTGAAAAACACTGTATTTAAAAAACTTTCTTTGAGCCAAAGCATTACATTACGTGCTTTTAATTAAAATATTAATTATTTATGAAAATAACACGTAATGATATGATATTAGTAGCAATAAAACAATAATTGAATGTAAAAACTTTGTGTAAAAAGCAAAGTAAAATAATGAAATTAACGGCAAAAGAAATGACATGATAGTTAAGTATGATTAATTATGACAATAAGACTTGATCTTGTGCAAAATCCCTCTCTGCGTCAGAGGTTTGTTATAAAAATTGTGGAATTTATTCGGTATCCACTGCTTTAATACGAGCAAACCATTGAATTTTGTTGAAAGCCTGAGTATTATTACCGCACTACTGGTGTTTTAGAACAAGCTATTTCAGTGGAAGTATACCGTAAGACTCCAATGTTTTTAGCATTCATAGAATTTGAATATATGAACAAAATGACATTTATAACTCAATTTTGCAAAAAATGTGACTTCCAGCCTTTGAACTTTAAGGTACATATTATATATATATGTATAAATGTATGTTTTGATCTCATGAATATGTCGCTTTGTCACCTGCATAGCATAATTAGCGGCCTAACTTTTATTCATACAAACGTGTTTTCGTATTTTCTCCGTGGATTGTGACACTACAATGATGTTTTTTAACTCACTATAGATATCTACCATTGACGTGTTTCTATTATTAATTTATTTTTATTAAAATTTCTTTTAAAAGAACTTAGACCACCATGAAACCTTTTAAAATGAATAGTTTTATCTGTGATGATGATATATTATTTGAAAAAATTGTGTAAAAAATTCTTTAAAAAAAACAAAATCTGTTTGAGACTTCGATTTTGTATATTTTAGCGAAGCATAATCAGTCCGATATGCATTATTCAGGGAGGTATTTGCGAGAGATTGACAGAAAAACTAAATTTAAAAAACGATTCATTAAACCGATCTACGACGCATATCCTCTTAATTGTTTTATTCTTCCTTTTGTAACCCAGTTCCAAACCAGCCACCTCTTCTATGATTTTATCCATTAAATGATCAAACAGGCTCAGACTATCTTCCTGCCTAAAAGGTAAATAGTGTTAGGTTTTAGGACTAAGTCTGCTTATTTTGATAGAACTTTCAATCTTGCAACTTGGCGTATCTTGTTCAATATGAGAATTCTCTATAAAAATGTTAATAAACATAAGGTTAATCAACTTTTGTGGGCCGCAAATTGTTGGAAACATTTCATATGGATTCCCTGTCCAAAGAAATCGTCAGTTCATGCTCTTCGACGACCCCGCTCATAGACTGATTATACGAAAATCAGTACCCCCCGAAGAATACAGACTCCCTTGAGTGACAGTTTTAGTGACATAAATACTACAATTTTACCAGACCTGTCAAAAAAAAACAAAAAATCATCTGCTTAACTTTAACCTATATCTAGTAAATTGTTGGTAGCGAAAATTTTAGTTATAAATATATATGAACATGCAAACCGAAGGAGAGCATAGAAGATTGAGGCAGCACTATACCACACCTTCTCCTTTTGTATATTTTTATTACATTTTCAAATATAATTTTTTTTGTATTGATTATTTTTATCCCTTCTTCTGTATCCATAATAATTGAGAAAATATTTTTTTTGTTCTTACTTCTTTAAATTATTTTAATTTGCCTGGTATTTTATTTAAAGACTGCGATTTATATTATGAATAAATAAAAACCATTACTGGCTTCAACTTCTTTGGATTATTAACAAACAAAAATTCTTTGCATTCGGTAAAGAGATCTTAGATCTTGGTACAAATAAATAAAATAAAAAAATATTTTGCTTCTTTTGAACATTTAATAAGTAAAATTTAAAATCACTATCGTATAAATATGTAGAATACAATGCATCAGAAACTAAAATTAGTTGAACAAATGTTATGCACCACAATGTGATTTAGGTGCCCAAGGCATTTTGTTGGTCAGATATTTCGAATAACTTGTTAATCCTTGAATCAAAAAACGAAATTTAACGTATGTTTTTTATTATGTTTTAAAGGGCAACTTCTTTTTTAATTAAAATAATTACACAAATACAATAAGGAATGCAATTTATTGTTAAAATCTTGTTTCAAAGTAATTAAATCATTAAAATATTTCTGTACAATAAGGAATTGTTTTATTGTTAGAGTTTTCTTTTCAATACATTAATTTATAATTGAAATACTCATTTTCTGTACTTGACAAAGCAAAGCGTTTCTTAATCGTTTTATGTTACATGAAATAAATATCATGACTCAATAATTTTCTTCAAAATGAATTTCTTTGAAAAAGAGTTATTAAAAATCAACAGAAAAAAAAGAATCAGCGTTTATACATGTTATATACAAAGTTGTTGAGGCTTCATTTGACAACTAAGCGTTACAATTTATTCGTGTATTAAAAATAATTCATCTTCATTATTTTAATTTAATTAGTGTTCACAAAGAGTCTCCGGCCTCTCTGTCAGCTTTCAACCCCAAGCAAACCGCATCGGCTCCGCTTAGTAATTATAGTTATAACCGGAAGTGGCTGCGTCCATTTTCTTATTTCTTCATTGTTCACAAGGTCAATCCACCGCACACCAGAAATTATACTTTGCCACCTATTTTTCAAAACCTAATAATTTGCTGTTTTTGGTCATTGTGACGTGGAACAACGATTCGCATTAGTAGAAAATAATAGGTAATAGGAATTGATACTTATATTTTGAAATTCGGCACCTGCGATTACTAGCCGCACTCCCAGCTCTTTTTAAAACCTATCATTTTCCGTTACATAAACTTTCAGATACTTGAAACTCTCGAGCCTTTCTATAACTTGATTTAAAAGAGTCGGGAGATTTTTTGGTATAGAGGCATTAAGTGTTACACAGTACATGGGTTTTCGCAATATTCATTTTTAAACCCATGCATGCGCAGTACCTTTTTAGCCTATCAACAGCACCTCGAAGACACTCTGACAGAATCGTCAATTATAACGGCATCATTAGCATACTCCAGGTTGCTGACTTTTTAGGAAGAAGAAATGAATAATCTTTGATCAAGTGTTATCGAAAACCTTTAAAAAGATTCATGAGAATTATAAAAAAGGAACGGTGCGAGGACGCACCCTTGACGAACTCCGGTGGTGATGGTGACTACAAACCAATATGTTACAACATCGTAGATTTTAATTCGACATTCGCTATTCGAGTGAAAGAGTTTGATAAGCTCGATTAATTTTGCAGGCACCCCATGTTATTCTTCTAGTATCTTCAAAAATGTAGGTAAAAAAAAGAATTTGAGATAAATAAATCACTCAAATACCAACATAATATTAAAATTCCATATAAGTCATGGTCAAAATAGCTTTGTCTTCAAAGGTGTAAAAAATTATAATAAACTTCCAAATAAGCTAGAAACTATTAAAAATAATATATCAATAAATAAATTTAAACTTAATCTAAAGAATTTTTTTGACCGCGTGTAAAAACAACATTAAATTTTAATAAGTATGAACGTATTATTGTTTTATGTTTTTTCTTTATATATCCTAGGTTTTTATTTTTCTTTCTCATGTTCTCGTATTTAAAATTATACAAACTCTTATAAATAAACAACTAGCATATTCTAGCTACTTTTCCCAAAATACGAAGTATGTATATTACGACGTAAATAGCTAAGAAAATTTCTCTTCTGGAAAGAATACAAAGGTTTAAAAATACGTTTTCCCGAAAAATAATACAATTAATGTACCCCGTGTACAGCCCCGAAACATAAATAGCCGAACCCATACAAAATACAATAATGATATTTATTATTTTTTTCCTTTTTGTTCCGGGAAATTACAAAATATTTTCTAATGTTATGCAAATAATGCAATACTTATCACTTAACTTCAGAGAAATAATAATTTTAAGGTTTTAAAAAATTTAATAAAAGTTTTTTTTATGCGATTCAAAAAACATTTAAAAAACAAGTTAAAATACTTTTTTATTTGTTAAAAACTTTGAATATATTGTATAAATCATCATCATAATTTCCTTGCCGCACAAAATGGTGCATAGGGCACTGCATTGGTACACCAATCGAAGTATATCTTGATTATTTTTGTTACATGAAGGTAAGATGATCAGTCTTACGCTTTAGGTACCAGTCTAGGGATTATTCTAGTCTAAAAACAATTTTTTAAATATTTGATGTTAACACCGCGAAGCTGACATAAACAAATTATTTAGTAAATAAAACAGCTTAAATTACCTTAAAAGGGTATTTGTCGAGGAGTGAACGATGTGGGAAAATTTAGAGTGGACTGTATTTTTGGGGAAGAAAGGTTGTGCAACTCCACTTACCTGCTGATGATGAGGCGTGACGTGTGCTGGAACCTGGCTGGTGAAGCTGGGGGTCGTGAGCCTCTGGCATAGTTTGTATGGAGCCGGCGCGGTGGTCTATACGGACGCTGGCACAGCTCACTTGTTTAATGATTTGTTAAGCACTTCACTTGTTTGATGTTAGATTAGCACTAAAAATTTCATGTTGTTTCTGGCACTTCCGTAGAATTATTGTTACATGGAGAACCCTAAGAAAGGGAAAGCGGGTATAGATTTATTTATTTATTGATAGTTGGTCTGAACAGTATTAATTATTTGATTTCTTCACAATACGTTTTTTTAAATTGACTACCGGTGGTCTTATTTACACTATTTATTCGTTTTGGAAAGAAATTTTACAATTTATTTATAAATCATAGAATACAGAATATTTAAGAAATTTTTCAGATCCTGGACCATTTTGTCAGAATTTTTCTTTTTTTTTTTCCTATAATGTTCCATGAGTTTAAATCTTGTCTGTTTCGTGGCCGCGAAGGAAGTTAAGTCCGTGTAATGCTTTGAGCTGCGATACCTGAGGAAGAAAAAATTTTCGTGTGTTGTATTGATGCGCCTCGACACAACATACGAAAGCAATGTAATTCTACCCATACAATATCCATATTAGCGATACGTGCCAGATAGCTCCCCAACGCACAACACAAGAGAACACTGTAATCCTGACTTTGTAGGGACTAAACTACGTTTTTAGTATTTTCGTAATATGCGCGCTTCACAAAGTGATTCATAAATACTGATTTTAATTCGAATTAAAATTCGCTCCTATGTAGTTTAATGCTGTACCTTGTTACTATTTAATATGACATAGTATTTTTTTATTGTAATAAATTATTTATTCAGTGGTAATAATAATAAAAAACTATTTATTACGAACCATATTTGTAAAAAATCACCCCAAGCTCGCTGATAATATTATTTATCTAGGTATTACGACAAAAAACTTCTTACACTCACACTCACATACATTCAATGTTCTTTTCACACTCACATTCAATGTTTTTTGTTTATGAACGAACTTTAGTATAAATTTGTTGCAACAGAGAGAGAAACATTTTTGAGACGGAAATATGGAAGTCTAGGCATTTACAGGGCTTATGACCGACCGGTGATTTTTTTAATTTTTTTTAATTTTTTTTTTATTTAAATCTTAAAGTAGGGCACACATATCATACATATTATTATGTGTGTTCTAATAATAACATTACAAATATATTTAATTTATAAATTGTTTATCACATATGTCTTGACCATTATTTTAAATTTTGATATGAGTTTTTCTTCATAAATATTTTTTTCCATTTCGTAATACTTTTTAATTGCTTGAAATAAAATTGAATTTTGTGACTTTGCCTTTTTCCTAAATGGAAGTCTAATTTTGCTATTTTCTCTAGTATTGTGATCGTGTTCATGCTGGTTCCGATCAATTTTTTTCCAAAATTCTGTTTTTTTATTAGAGTTTATAATTTTATGAACAAATATCATTGTTTTGTAAAATATTCTTTGTTTATATGTTAATAATTTCATTTCATTTACCATCGACTTAACCCTCGTATATCTGTTTTTTTTCAAAATGATTCTAAAGGCTTTATTTTGTAATACAGTTAGTTTATCTATGTTTTCTTTGTTTGATAAAAATAAAATGCTACTACAGTAGTTAACGTGTGGTTCAATAATTGCTTTGTAAATAGTTTTGCAGGAGTCCTTATCAATAAATCTTCTGATCCTTCCCAAAATTGATATTTTTTTGCAATCTTATTTATTACCATCTTAGCGTTTTGGTGAAATGTAAGTTTTGAATCCAACATTACACCTAAATATTTAATTTCAGTGACTTCATTAAGTTTTTCATTTTCTATTACAATTGATGGTGTAATTTCTATTCTTTTGTTTCCTATATTCATATATTTAGTTTTGTTAACATTTAATTTTAATTTATTAATTTTTAGCCACAGTGATACACTATTAAGATCATGATTTAGTCTGTCCATAATTGTTTTATAATTTTCTCCCGATATATATATTAAGGCATCGTCTGCAAAGAGTCTTATTTTTGAATATTTTAATGTTTCGACAATATCATTTATGTATATAATAAACAAAACCGGTCCGAGAACCGATCCTTGTGGTACTCCCAATGAAATTTTGAGGGGCTCGGAAATTTCATCATTCACCTTCGTTATTTGGTATCTATTGCCAAGGTACTCTTCAAACCATTTTATAGTTTTTCCTTTTATTCCTATTTTTTTCAATTTTTTAATAATTATTTCTCGGTCTATTGTTTCGAAGGCTCTTTTAAAATCCAAAAAAACTGCAATTACGAACATGTTCTTATCGGTTTCCTCTTTCCAATCTTCTAAAACCAAGTTAATAGCCATTTCACAAGATTGATTGGTTCGAAATCCACATTGTTCTTTGCATAATACTTCCCATTGTTCCAAAAAATTAACTAACTCATTCTTAACAATATATTCCAATAATTGTTCATATTTTGGAAGGGTGTTTATGGGCCTGTATTCTTCACACTTCACTGAATTTTTTATTTTTGCCATTGGAATGACACATGATGTTTTCCATGATTTCGGGAAGACTCCATGAATTAACGATTAATTAATAATATCCAATAAGTAATTTCCTATGATGGGTAGAGTCTTTTCCAATAATTTAATTGTAATTCCATCTGGACTAGGTTTTGATTTAATTGTTTTAATTATTGCGTAAAGATCTTTTTGTGTTAATTTTTTTAATGTTAATTTGGTTTCCTGTTCTTCATCTAAGTTAAAATTATAATTTATATGTTCTATATTCTCATTTATCTCTTCCACGCTTCTTATAATATCGGCTGGTTTAAGTGGCCACTTTGCACACTGTGTAACATTTACCCTTCTGCCTATGTTTAAACATCCACATTTCCTTAACTCTTCCATCCGTTGACTTTTATGAAGTAAAATCTGACATATTTTTCAAGTGGGTGAAATTTATCCGGTTGAACCAATTCACCTACTAAGCAACGCCTGAAAACAATTTTCCAATTTTCTACTTCATTTTGTTTGTTGCAAATTATTTGTGCCTTGATTTTGTTATATGCAAGGTTTTATCAAATATATTTCTCTTAAGGTTATATTCAGTTGACTTTAACATTTTTCACCTTGGATAACAATAATAAAAATCAAAGCAGAATCAGAATAAACAAAATAACTCTAGAAATATTAAATTAACAAATAATAAAAAATATATAAAGTCGTAAAAGTTGAACACAAAATAACAAAAGGAGCTAGATACACCATTAAATAACTTAGCCTGCTTGATCGTCCCTGTAATGATTCGAACAGTCTCTCGTGTATCATTACAGTTTAGATGCTCAGCTAGGTTATTTTTCGCAGCAATCCGAGTGTTTACTTTGCATTCCAGCTCCCATCTCGGTGCATCGAACATTGGACAGTATATTAAAAGATGTTCTACAGTCTGCTTAGTGATACCATCGTACGGACAGCAACTATCGTCTTGCAGCCCAAAGCTACTTCTTATTTTACCAGTAAGTAAATTTAACAATGTCTTAAGTTTGTCCAAATGTTTGCAGACTGGCTGGATTTCCTCCAGTAACTTCTTAGAGAGGTAATGCAGCCAGTCTGCAAACATTCGGACAAACTTAAAACATTGTTTTGGTATGACAAAATCTCTTTATTGTTACATCGGACAGAGGGTTGTGTACATGTCCCTAGAACCAGTACTAAATAATATTGAAACAAGAAATATATGAATAAGCCAATATAATAAAACAACTAAATAAAACAGTTCTGACAGCCCGTGTGACGAGTGATATGTGATGTTATTTTATTGAATTTTTATTTAAACTATTGGGTTATTATATCAAATATACCCTCATACCAGCACTTTTGCTGATTGGGAATATTTCGTACTTATAAAATATGTAATAAAATGTAATATGTTTAATTGTGCTAGTAGGTTTTAGGTAGGCACCGTTTTTATTTTCTTCCGTTCAAGAAACTGATATTCAACGTATTTTACTTTCTATAAAAACCAAATCTATGGGCAGTGATCAGCTGAGTATGAGATTGATACACTTTATTTTTCCTATTATCTTACCGGTTATTACTAACATTATAAAATTTTCTTTAAATACTGGAGATTTTCCTGAAGCTTGGAAAAAAGCATTTATTATACCACTTCCCAAAATTTCTTTACCAGTTTCTGTCAAAGATTACAGACCTATATCTATTCTTCCAATTTTTTCCAAAGTCATTGAACGAGTTGTATATAATCAGCTAAATAATTATCTATTGTCAAATAATCTTCTTGATCCCAATCAATCAGGTTTTCGTGCGGGCCATAGTACAACTACCGCTTTAATCAAGGTTACAGATGACATTAGATACGCAATGAATAACAAAATGATAACCTTGATAACATTACTCGACTTCAGTAGCGCTTTCAACTCTGTGGATTTCGATCTTTTGTTGGCTAGACTTAAAACACTAAATATGACACAACCGGTTAAATGGTTCGGATCGTATTAACAAGCTAGACAACAGTGCATCAAAACACCAGATCATCAATCGGAATGGGTCGATATTGCCGCTGGAGTACCTCAAGGTGGAGTTTTATCACCATTACTATTTTCCCTGTTTATTAATCCGATTGCAGATTGTCTCAATTGTTCATATCATCTCTATGCAGATAATTTACAATTATACCTTCATTGCAGACCTGAAAACACCAGCAAAGCAATATAATCGATGTCTAAAACACTAAATTGCGTGTCAGCATGGACAAAAGAGTATGGTTTACTAATAAACCCGTCTAAAACACAAATTATGTTTGCAGGTAGTCAAAGATTGCTTAGTAAGCTAGACATACCTTCACTTAATCCTCTTATTGTCAATGGTACCAATATTCAGTACAGGAAATCCGTAAAAAATCTAGGAGTACTAATGGATGAACATCTCTGCTGGCGAGCTCATACTAATGAATTAAGCCGCAAAATATTTTTCAGTCTACACTCACTTAGAAGGTTGCAAAAATTCTTACCCATTAGTACTAAATGCACTCTTGTACAAGCATTACTACTACCCATTCTAGATTACGCTGATGTTTCCATGACTGATTTAAGCTGTGAGCAACTCGATAAACTTGAACGACTTCAGAATACATGCATAAGGTACATTTTTGGTCTTAGGAAATATGACCACATTTCTGATTATCGTAGGCAACTGAAATGGCTCAAAATTAGACAACGGAGAGACTATCACTCCCTCTCACTTCTGTTCAATGTACTTCATAGTCCTAACGCTCCTATATACCTGTGTGAAAAATTTCAACGCTTATCAGTTCATGGTTAACCTCTTCGTTCTCATTCTTAAGGCACTCTCTTAATACCCATACACAATTCCTCTTTCTTCTCTAACTCATATAGTGTCCATGCGGCTCGACTGTGGAATCATCTCCCATCCACCATCAAAGATGTTACTACATTATCTCTGTTTAAATCACGTCTGAAGAAACATCTCCTTTCTCTTCCTTAATCTCTCCTCCTTTCCTTTTTCCTCTTTCCTCTTTCCTCTTTTTTCCTTTTTCCCATTGAGTAATAGTTTCAATTTAAGGTAATTTATAAACAAATACGTTTATTTCTATTTTTATATATCTTTAAATTTTTAATCTTTTTTTTCTATTGAATATGTTCTGTAACTTGAATTATAAAAATAAAACTTTTATTTTATTGGTTGGTTGGAAGAAATTGCCATTTGGCAATAAGCCCGCCAATGTACAAATAACATTATGTACAAAAAGTTAAATAAATAAATAAAAAAAGTAGGCACTCTAAAATATTTTATTCGGTTTAGCCAATAAGGAAATATGTTGCACTAAATTTTAAAAAGCCGCGATAAATCTTTTTATTTATGTTCTTATATGTAATCTTTCAGATGCGTAAAATCATATTTGAGTACATTGGACTGTGTCCAATAATTCCCCCACTCCGGCTTACTTTCGCCGCGCGTATTCGTGAAGTCTTCGGGTAATGTTGATTGATGGGGGAAAAAAAAAACATAACACAAATGTAAGGTAAAAAAAAAGTAATCTGTTAATTTCTCTAAAAATTTATTGTGCACGCGGAAATATTGATTGACATAACAGAGTGGATAAGTAAAGTGTCATTTAATAAGAGTAATTGAATTAATGAACTTTGAACTTAAAATATCAAACAAATTTTGTTTGACATAAAACGGATATTTTTATATCATGTTAAATAATATTTTATGTTTTAATGATAATGTCGTTCAAATGTCCCCCACGGCGTTGTTTAATCCGAGGTCTAATTTTCATTGGTTCTTTTATTAGATGAGCAAAGTGGGGTAAAAAAAAATTCTACCCTGGCAACACTAACGAAATTTTCATTTTGTTTCTTCGACAATCTGACAGATGGAAAAATAATTCAATTTTTAAGTAATGTATTTGTTATATACACATTCATTTGCAAATTACAGATGAAATGTGATTGCATCCTGTTTCTATAAGATGCTAGCAGTATTTCTAAACTTTAAAAGGACACAACACGGCATAGTTGAATTCAAATCAGGAGTTGCGTACTGAGCGACGTCCACAATGAAACTAATTGGTCAAAACGTAAACCTACTCATTTATGAGTAGTTGAGTCGCCTTCTGTTTGATGTGCGTATGTGGTTTCTGGACTATTCTTAGTTCTATGCCTCCGACATTTTCAGTGTTTAAGTGTGTTCCTGATGCATCCCTGTCCCGTACCGTTGACTACCTTCATTAGTGAGAAAATTAGTATAATTTATGTATCCAGCACGGTGAAGCAAAGATAAAAGCCTTTGATATGTAGAATATTTGTGCAAAAATTGGCTAATTCCCCCATTACCTATATCACCAGGAACGTTTTAACAAGGATAAGGTAACTTTAAATAAGGATATCGTAGGTATGAACCTACCTCGTTATTTGTTGACACAATAAACGATCATCAATATTGTTGCATCATATGCACTGCATTTTGTCGTTACCGACTGTATTATATGGGACTCGTTACACATTGTTTATCTTTATGTATATAATTCCTCTGCACGTGTAATGTCACCGAACTCCTCTTAAACGGCATGACCGATTTTTTTGCGGTTTCTAGAGAAATATAGATCTTTGCGCCGTGCGCGTTCGTAGATATTAAAATCCTTAATCTAATATGTAACAAAGAAGTAAGGAGCATAAATGTTTTATTCGTCGATCTACCGGGATTGCATTCGAGGAGAATGCATTTACAAAAAAACGGAAAGATGTTGTTTTTTTGGGAATAAAATTTTTTTTTTGAATGTTTACAAACAACATTTGATTTTTGTGGATCTCAATTAGGTTCTTTCCTGAAATTCATAATAATTTCTACCCATTTATTTATTTTCACTGGATTTTCTGTAATACTAATATAATATTAAATTCAATACAATTTAAAAAATCGTATTTCTACATAAGTACACCCCTTTGTTGGTGAGAAGACCGGAGTTTGACGTTTACAAAAAGAATACCACATTAGAAAAAATATTTATTTTATGTTTTGGAAATCAACCATAATTAGTTACCTACTTAAATTCAATATTTGAATATAAACAACTTTCAGTTTTGGAATGTAATCACAAACAAGTACCTAAGTACCACCATATTAATAAAAAGTCTTTTTCCTTTTATTCGGACAGTTTTTGCACGCTTTCACCAGAAAATCAGGAATTTTTATTATTTTTATTTTTTATATGAATTTAATGTCAAGATCGCGTCAAAACTCAGCTGGCAGTCAGAGAATTTTTTATAAAATTAAATAAGAGTTGGGCATAAGTTGAGTGTCATAATTTTAGAGGGTTCAGGGTAAAACGCAGTTTAACTTTTCTTCATTAACACGTATTCCCATATTTCTCCCCAGATTATGGGACTAGAGCAGTGTTTTTTGCATACTTTTTGATTTGAGCACGACGAAGACTTTTATGTCCGGTTAGGATCGTTAATACAAGTGGAGTTTTACTATAGTTTGATATATTAACAAATTCGGTTTTACTATCGTTTTACTATCAATGTGTTATTTCACCCGTGTTTTTACTCGAGTAAAATGTAACTACAAATGTTTATTCGATTCCGAAACTAAAAAACGGAATATAAAATTTTATTCATTTTTAACACATTGTTACACTGTGGAAAGTGACTTTGCAAACGTCAAAAAAGCAAACAAATTAAACCACGTGACATATTTAAACCCAATAAAATAACATCAGTAAACAGAATCTTATAATAATCATAATAAAGTTTGACGATTTCATATAATAAAAACCTATGAACAATAAAAATATCGTAATATCTTATTTAAAAACAAGAATGACAAGAAAAATTAAAAGACAACAAAAATACAGTAATCAAACAAGCTTTGAAATATTATAATGTAGGCATATAATTCAAACTAGTCCAGATACCGCATACACGCAGCAAACAGAAGGTGACTAAACCACTCTTAAACGACCCATTAGTTTCTTTGTCGACGTCGCGTCGCTCAGTACACAACTCCTGATTTGAATTCAACTTTGCCGTGTTGTGTCGTTTTAAAGTGTAGTCATATTGCTGGGATCAACAAGAAATAGGATGGGATCACATTTTATGTGTAAGTAGTAAATTCATTTGTTAGTCGCAATTGCATTACTCAAAAATTGTATTACTTTTCCACCTATCAGATTATGAAAGAAAACAAAATGGTCATTTTGTTAGTGTTGCATAAAAATAATTGTTGGATAAAAATAACACAAAAAGTACGACAAGATGAATTTTAGAAACCAACACAGCAAAGCATAATTTGCTAATGCATTTTAAAGAGAAATGTTTTTATGACACAAAAGGTCATTTATCTAAATGTAAAACTCTGATGATTAGTCATGTTTTTTAAAGGCAATATTATAAAAAGTTTACTCAACACAGAGAAAATTAAAACTATCGGGTAGACTGTATTGATATGTTCTTATTAAAAAGGTATTTATTATAGGAATAAGGAAATTGGGAAAAAGTTTTACTGAACTCTTTATTTAATAAAAATGGTTGATGTCTTTCTCTCGAAAAGAATTGAAATTTTGGACAGGGCATAAAACTTTAAATTTTTTTCTCTTTTATACAACACTCTTCTTAACCCGGCATCTTGGTATCTTTATGAGAATTAATTTAAGTTTCCAATCATGGACTAGCACCTTGCTCATCTAATAAGAGAACCAAGAAAAATTAGACCTCTCGGATTAAACAACGCCGTGGTGGAAATTCGACCGACATTACTTTAAAACATCAAATATTATTTTACATGACAAAAATATCCATTTGATGTAAAATAAAATTTGTTTTATTTTTTAAGTTCATTATTTCAATAACTGTAAATAATCTGTTGTGTCAATCAATGTTTTCGCGTGTTCAAAAAGATTTTAGAGTAATTAACAAATTGCTTTTTTAAAAATATAATTATCTTACATTTGTGTTATGGTTATATTTTTCGCAATCTGGCAACATAACGCGGCGACTTCATGCATGCGCGCGGCGAAAGTGGGGGGAAGTGGAGGGATTTTCGGAGACAGTCCAATGTTTTCAAATATGATTCTACGTTCCTTCTGGACTATTCTTAATTCTATTAATATAGGTATATAATATTTATTATATTCTTTGTTCATACTATTATTACTAACTTTCACTGAATTATTTTTAAAAAGAAGACAAGGTTTGACTACCACAAAATTGATCGTCCAAGGCTTGGTGGAAAAATACTATAAGATCAATTTTTTATAATGTAATGAAAATAATAAAAAAAACATGACGATCTACAAGTGTATTTATTATACCAGTTTAATTATCTATGCTATCAATACGTTTAGGTAATCGAGTGTGTAAAAGATCGATAATGTTTTGTGTTTGTCTAAATTTTTGTAGACAAGGACTGGATTCAACCCCTTAGTGAGCTGTTAATATTAGTATATTACAACAGAGATGAAGAACATGTCAGAGAATATTACAGTCCCTTAACTTCACAAACATAAACAGATGGAAGAATTGAGGGAATATAGATGTTCAAATATGAGCGGGATGGTAAATGTTTCACAGTATGTAAAGTGGTTACTTAAACCAGCCAATGACAGGTCATAAGCCCTTTAGATGTCAAGACTTCTATATTGCTCTCCTCTAACGTGTTTTTCATCTCTATTGGAATATGTGTTAAATAAATTGTTTTTTGCAATAATAAGGAAGTTCTGTAGTTTAAATTTTTTTTTTTTTTAAATAGACTATTAAACTAAGCCAACAAAAATAAAAAAAAAACAAAATATGTATCAAATTATCAGCGCAATGATTTTTTTAAAGTTTAGTATTTCTGAAATTACTTCGCGTGTGAGGTCTCAAGTTCTCTTCCGCTTCTTCTTGGTCAGTTCTGCCGATTGGTCTATGGACTAACCGTAATCCGGAAATCTCCCACAACTCATTGTTGGTTGATTTATATGAACACGTGACGTCGCTCAAAGAAGTTCGTTTTTATTAAAATATTTTTTTATGCATTTTCAAGAATATTTGCCAACAATTTGATGCTCTAATTTTTACAATTTTTATTTCCAATTTCCCGTAGGGCTGAATTTCATCGATTTTTTTGAACCTGAGGTTTGAATAAATAATAGTATTTTGTGAATAATATGCATGCGTGTTTTTCGTTGAGAGGAAATTTTTGTATATTAATTTTCATAAATCGTTTCCTAAATAAAGATGTTTCTATTAAAAAAATAATGGCTTGATAATAAAATAAAATATTTCTACATTAGGTGTGAATAAAACAAAATAAGTGTCAAGATTATTTAATAACAAGCGTACATACATACATAATAGGTAGTTTTACATTTAGTTAATATTAAATATAATAGTTACATCTCACAGTAAGGTAATTTAGGTCGAACAAATATAATTTAAATTAGATAATGTACATTGAAAGTGAAATGTTAAACCCAGCCAAGATCTTTAACATTACACTTTATATTATTTGTTAAATCGGCATTCACATTATGAAATAACTAAATAAAATGTATTTAACGCTTGGTTTTTAATGATTTATTTGAATTCTTTATTCTAAAATAATGTAGGTCTCTCGCGAAGCAGATGGATTACGAATATAATTAATTTTTAAACACGTATAACGAAAAAATGGTTCAAAATGATTTAACCACAAAAAATAACATGTGTTTTTATATTTATTTAGGGCGTTCCAACGTTGTTATCCTTCTGAAACAAACAAAAAAATACAATTATTCGCAAAACAAAAATACAAATCAAAACATTACCCTTTTTTCCCGTACTTCCTACGCAGAGATGAATGAACGACGCACCACCATCCTTACATACAAACAGCATTTCCTTTACATGAAAGCTGGGTTCACACGAGGACAATACAACATAAATAACAATATCACGGCCTCAACAACGCAGGATAGGACAATGGGACAATACAACATTTTAGCGATGGTTTACACGTGTAGTGCTGCAAAAATGAATACGCGACGAGGTGCGTTTCGAGCGAGTTTGCAAAAAGCATTATTTCTTTTACTAAGATGTGTTGGAAATGTTGAAGAACGAATTTAATAGTAAAAAATGCGCACGAATGACGCGCAAGCGTCCAGTAAGTGAATATTGTCCTCGGACTTATTATTGTCCTCGAAATGCTGGTCTCACGAGGACACAATGTCTAATGCCGGGACAGGACAGTCTTGAATAGTATAAAGAGTATGAATAGTGTATTCAAAGTACTGAATATTATTCAACAGTGTATATTGAGAACGGTAGTGGTTACACACATAAATAGAGACATTTACCCAAGCGTCAACCACAACCTTAATACAAGATACTCTAATAGGGATCTGATACTAAGTGAAGGGGTCAACACTGTTCTGGCATCGAGACAACACTATTACGTAGGAAAAAAGGTCCACAACCTTTTGCCAGAATCGTGGAAAGACGGGAGTGTTGTCAAGTTACGGAAGGTGTTGACCTCGCTCTTTCATGACATTGGTCGTAGGGAGTCAGAAAAGTTGATACATGCCACGGATTGGAGAATCTTACTGGATGTCAAAAATAAAATATAAAAAATAAGGAATAATTTAAAAAAAATATATTTATAGATGACAACCATGAAGTTTCACATAAAAAAAATGTCTATGTTTTTATGAATGTATGTATGTGTATGCGCATGGGTGTATGTACGTGTGTGTGTATGTACATGTGTATATATGTGTATATATATATATATTTATATGTGTGTATATATGTGTATATATATATATATTTATATGTGTGAATATATGTGTATGTCTGTATGTATATGAATCAAAATGTGTATCCGAATAAGTTTATATTTTGTTTGTCTGTGCTCTATATAAATTTTTTAACTATTATAATATATTAAAATGTAATTGCCTAGCTTGGAACGAGGTATGTACCCTTGTTAGCTGGGCAAAGTAAACATGGAATTTTATTTTGATAAAGAGTGTGAATAAATAAATAAATAAAGCAGGGGCGTGAGGTGGGGTTTTTGATTTGGAAAGCAATTAATATGTACGTAATTGGTACATCATATTATACACTGCCCTTAAGAAATTCAAGGCAAACTAAATACAATATTCATATGATCAGAAAATAAACAATAATTTTACATATCGCTGGCCCAAAGCAACAGAGAGATATTCTAAGATAATAGGGCATTGGGGTGTGAAAAAGGTCTGAGTGAATTAAATTATTTAAAATAGATTACGAATATTATATTTTCACATATGTTAACTATCAAACTTTAGTATTGTAGTATTTGAAAACATTAATTTATTTAATTTATTAACAAATCAGCATAGGTATCACGGAATCGAAAATTTTCGGGTATATCTCACTGCTGCTTTGGGCTAGCGATATCAAGTAATGAATTGTAATAACAAATCAACAAACTTCACTATATCTAAATAGGTGCGAAGGTTTTCACGGTCACTGTTATCAATATTATGTATCTTTTTTGGGTAATACAGTGTATGTTGGATTTGATCCGACGTTTCGGCTACCATTGCAGGAGCCATCTTCAGGGAAAACTGTGTGTTTTATAAAGAAATGTATGTGTTTATGTACTAGTAATTTGTACCGTGTCACAGTCAGCAGTAGGCACATTTCTAGTTTTGTAGGTAAGAATAATTATGTTTATGTACTAGTAATTTGTACTGTGTCGCAGCCGGCAGTAGGCACATATCTATTCGTTTTTGTCATATGTAGTGCTGGGAACCATGTTGAATTTAATTTAAGCCCGTCGTCATTGTTTATATTATCTGGATGTCTGTGTATTTCAATTGCCTCTTTTATTATTCGTGCACTATAATTACTAGGTTTATGTAGAATTTTTGGTTCAAAGGCGAAAAAATGTCCTGTGTCTATAAAGTGTTCCGCTATTGCGGATTTTTCCGGTATATAGAAAACCAACACATACGAATCGATACTTACACGCTGATTCACATCATCATCCAGCCCAAAAACGAGGATTAATAAATACACTTCTAACAAGAGCGACTCGAATATGCGAAGATTCCGAAAAGGGCGAAGAGTTCAACAAAATTTCACATGCATTGGAGCATAATGGATATAAGAAGAAACAAATTGACAACATTATTAAATCGCAAGGGACAAAGAAAAACAAGGAAGAAGATATTACCAGAGGGACTGCATACCTGCCATATGTACATAATGTAACTGACAGGATAGCCAAAGTGCTGAAGAAACAAAATATTGCAACAACGTTTGGGACTGTGGGAAAAATAAAAGACCATTTAGTAAACCCAAAAGATAAAAATCCTCTAGAAACTGAAGCCGTGTACAAACTAAGTTGCCAAGGATGTGATAAAGTGTATATTGGACAAACAGGGCGCACAGCAAAGAAAAGAATTGACGAACACAAAAGAGCGTGTAAACTTGGGCATCCAGAAAAATCCGCAATAGCGGAACACTTTATAGACACAGGACATTTTTTCGCCTTTGAACCAAAAATTCTACATAAACCTAGTAATTATAGTGCACGAATAATAAAAGAGGCAATTGAAATACACAGACATCCAGATAATATAAACAATGACGACGGGCTTAAATTAAATTCAACATGGTTCCCAGCACTACATATGACAAAAACGAATAGATATGTGCCTACTGCCGGCTGCGACACAGTACAAATTACTAGTACATAAACATAATTATTCTTTCCTACAAAACTAGAAATGTGCCTACTGCTGACTGTGACACGGTACAAATTACTAGTACATAAACACATACATTTCTTTTTAAAACACACAGTTTTCCCTGAAGATGGCTCCTGCAATGGTAGCCGAAACGTCGGATCAAATCCAACATACACGGTACTACCCAAAAAAGATACATAATATTGTTCACTATATCTATCTATATATTTAAAAGGCAATGTTCGTATATGTGCCCTCGATACACAAAATAAGTCATAGGATAAATTCCTGGGATCATTCAAGCAGAACCAATATCAAAATGATGCAGGATTTACAGTATTCCATTATTAAGAAAAGTGTCAGTAGAATTATACAAAACTGAGAGATATCAAAAGCCTTTTTTATAGACAAAACACTATCACTTGAAGGAATATTGTATTTATATCTGCGTCATTTTATAGGGACTTGAATAAGTTATATCTGTTTCTCGATAACCTTTTAACGTCGGATACGGCCATACGGCCAACTTCATCGCGAACCTCACCATTCGGCTAGAAATGACAAAGTTGTCGCTAGCGGCAATACTTTCAATGACGTGTTTTTTATTTTTTTTTAAATATCAAGCATTTATTTTTTAACGAAAACCAACAAAAAAAACTTATTTAAGTCCTTAATAATATTTGAAAAATATGTCAAACTCATAATCTTAACTATGTGATGAACTAGTGATCCCTTAAATAAGAAATAAATATTCGTAAAAAATACATCTTTAAATAAATTATGTTGTACCTTTATTAATTCATTTTTAATTTAATTCTAACTGACCTTAGATTTAATATTAGATGAAATTGCAGAGATTTAGGAATTGGCTTCTCAATTAAGAGTTTTTATATTAAATGAGTATATAATAATACGTTTAAAGTTGATGTTGATTGTGTGCTTTTGTAATACATATTTATTTTTGAAATTATCAAATTTTAAAGATAGTCTTACTGTTTTTTACTTTGACAGTAGTGTCGATGTAAAGATATTTATTTTTAACAGTTAGATAAGGGGTTGTGCAGCATCCATTTTAAAGCCTCTCATACTTTCACAGAAATATTATTGAGAATAATATTCCGGCGCCCTTCAACCTTACCGTCAGAACAGTTCGATACATGAAGGTGCTGGATATGAGACAACTGTACCTAAAAGAAGCACTTACACACTTCTGGTCGAACAAAAAGGAGAGATCTCAGCAAAATGTTCGTAAGAGGTTTTTCCAGAGCACAAATTATGTCACACTTAAAATCCGTACGACTTTTGCTCTGAGACATCTCGTCTTTATCGCACCGAGAGTGTTTAATATTTTGAAAGAGCGTATTATGCTCTCAAGGACAAAAATCATTTTTAAGAAAGGAGTTAAGGACTGGATTTTCCTAAGTGAGAGGGATTTCAGTAGGAAACTCCTTGATAATTTTTGGAATGTTTGAGTTTGCGGTTTACCATATTGATGTGCCTATTTAGTTTTTTTTTAAATATTGTTATGTTTCTGATCCTGTATGATTTTTGTGATGATATACTCATGTGTCTACTTATTACTCGTCCCAACTCAACACAGGACTTTTCTTCCCATGGAGTTGGGACTTATGTCTCAAAAAATATGGAAAAAAACCTAAAAGTAAATAACTAGGAAAAAAAAGTTTACTTAGGTAAATCTTCACTAACAAGCCACAAAAGGTGGCTTCGTGGGATTTTCGTACTTACAAGAATAAACATCATTACGTATCTTATATCATCATCTGTAATACTTAATAAAAAAAGATTTAAAAAAGATTTTTAAAAACCAAGGTTTTCCAAGAAAAATATCAGGTAACAAAAATGTGCCAATGAGAGAAGACAGTTGTTGAGATTTCGTTATTGTTTTGAATCAAGTAAAATGAAACCTGTTTATTTAGAGCCTTGTGTTCTTTATTACGGGCAAATATGGCTTTCTTGGGAGATATGAGGTTTTTCTGAATACAATTTTGTAACCGTATTCACGACATTTACGTTAACAATTTTACTGATAGACGTCTTTGTTCTGTTTAAAAATAATATTTTCCGACATGTATGTATCTTGTGACTAAACACAATTAAAAGGGACAAAAATCTCAAGCTGTTTTTTGTCCAGGTGGATAAAGAATACAGTTGTGTGAGTAAGATAGAACCAGAACCCAGGAAAAGTGTTTTTGACTCGAAGGATGCTCTTATGGAGTGGAGATTAGTCCGCCTACTTATGTATTGGTTCGCATTTGCCTACCATTCTTGAGGTCGTGAAATATTAAAGTTGAATATCGTTAAATTAATTAAAAGTACTGACATATAAGCAAATAATATTTTACATTATGGTGGTATTTGTGTATAATGTTATTAATTCTAAAAAAAGCACAGAATTTTGAAAAAATAATTATCAAAGTCAACATGAACATGATTATAATATCAAAGAAAATGTACTTCCATTTAGAAAAATGGCGAAGTCGTATTTTTTTTGTATAAAGCAGTAAGGAAATATGACCACATTTATGATTATTGTAAGCAACTGAATCGGCTCAAAATTAGACAGCGGAGAGACTATCACTTCCTCTAACTTCTGTTCAATGCACTTCATAGTCCTAACGCTCTTATATACCTGCGTGAAAAATTTCAATGCTTATCAGTTCATGGTTTGCCTCTTCGTTCTTATTCTCAAGGCACTCTCCTAATACCCACGTGGATGGGTAATAATAATTGTGGAATTCATCTTTCTTCTCTAACTCATATAGTGTCCATGCGGCTCGACTGTGGAATCATCTCCCATCCAACATCAAAGATGTTACTACATTATTTCTGTTTAAATCACGTCTAAAAAAACATTTTCTTTTTCTTCCTTAATCTCTCTTCCTTTTCTTTTTCTTCTTTTTCCGTTTTTCCCATTGAGTAATTGTTTTGATTTCAGGCAATTTATAAACAAATAAGTTTATTTCAATTTTTTATATCTTTAGCTTTTTAATCTTTTATTTCTATTGAATATGTTCTGTAACTTGAATTATAAAAATAAAACTTTTATTTTATTGGTTGGTTGGAAGAAATTGCCATTTGGCAATTAGCCTGCCAACGTACAAATAAAATTATGGACAAAAAGAAAAGTAAATAAATAAATAAAAACATGTGACATCGGAAAAAACGTTTATGAAGAAAAAAAAAACATAATTCAAATCGGATAAAATAAATAAAACAACTTTGTTTTTAACCACTAATTTCATATATTTTTCCACCGACCGGTTTCAAAGCAAACGAGCTTCTTCGTCAAAGTTTACGTAGCTTATAAATTATTTCCTATTTAATTTTATCTATTTTTGCTTAATACTACACGTGGAGCTAATAAATCAAGTCTTTTTATTCCTGAAAGGGTTAAAATAAAAGGTTAAAAACAAAGTTGTTTTTTTTATAATATAATGAATAACCACAAAATTAGAGCTAAAAATTTAAACTTTATATTCAAACTGAATGTTTAAAAATGTGTGTTAAACAACTTATAAATTAAATATATGTGCATTGTTATTGTAAGAGCGCACATAAATTATGTGCACCCTTTTTCAAAATTCCAAATAAAATAAATATGAATTTTTAGAGCTCAAGAATTGTTAAAATTGCAATATTTCATTGTCTTGGACTGGCACCTGAAACGTGAGATTAATAGTTTATCAATGCTGTGTCCTATGCACCATCAAGGGGGATGATGATGATGAATATCTAAAAAAACTAAGGAAATAACTTTGATGGATGTCTCAAATGAGATGAAATAATTATTGGGGAATGCGAAAATTATGGTAGGTATTAACAGTGCTTTATACCTGTCATTGGCTTGTTTAAGTGATTTTGCTTAAATGTCAATGAAAGGTGATAACAACCTTGTAAATGCCTTGACTTTCATGTTTCCTTCTCGTTTTTTTTTAATTCACAAAATACACAATTTTATGATAGAGCACAATTACATTTTTTTATATCCCGACTTGTTAGAAAATTCCGTGTTAAGTCGGGACTCTTCTATATATAAATCAAAAAACATTTATAAACACGTAAAACAATATGCAAAATAATCAAAACAATATACAAAATAATAATAGAAAAATATAAATAATACAAATTTACACATGTCAAGAAATGGAATGCAGAAATGTTATGTAATAATACATGGCAATATGTTATTAAAAATTTGTAGTTATTTTATAATTCAATTCGGTAATTAATTGATAGTAAAAATAAATACAAAATAATCGAATAAAGTGATAATGGTAACACATCTACATCTGTATATGGAAGAATGTTCTCCATCTACATTGCAAAAAAACAATTTATTTTTATTAAACCCTTTCCATACTGTGCCAAAAACGTCCTCACGTTACGGTGCTGTGAAGTCATTAAACATGCAAAATGGAGATATTAAAAATCGGAAAAATTAAATAATATTTTTTAAAAACTTATTAATAAAAAACATGAAAAAACTATAAGCTGACGCTCGCAGCGCGAGCGAGGGACCGCCTTTAACGAAAGTCGGAAAATTACTGACTTTCGACGTCTGGCAGTCTAGTGTGTTAGTTTTTCTTATTGGCCTGCGTGACGCGTAAACTTATGTCTCTCGCTCGCAAATATACCCGTAGCATCGAACGTGAGACGTAAAAAGTGTGTAAGACAATCGATGTTCGGTACTATTTCACTGCATACGCGACTTGCGACTCAATTATTGTATTGCTGGTTTATCTCCGAGTTTTGATATTAAATAATCTTTGCCAAATAAGTATTTATTATTTTTTAATGAATTCTTTTAACCGACACGTAAATGTGTAACAAAGGAATACCGAAAATTTTAACTCAGTATTTATTATATTTATTCAGGTTGCTTAGTAAATTCCGGTACGTGTAAATAGTACTTTAGGTTATTATACATGTTTTTATGCGATGCGTTCAGTTGTAAATATTCAATATTAATGCCAACAACTCAATAGACGACAAGTTATCACTAAATAGAAAAAGATATAGAAAACTGACTTATGAATATCCAATGGAGTCCATTATGATCCGTATTTGTTGAGCACTTCAATGGGGTGTATGGTTTTAAAGAGCACAATACGTGATGATAAATCTTCAAGATGAAGTTCATCTTTAAGCACAAGTCAGAGAGAGAACCAAAAATTATCAAGTCCTAAAGATCTTTTTCGGACGGTACCATATCGACCAAGCAAAAACGATGCGTGCTATCTCTTGGCGAAGGATTCAACTACAAATTTAATTTAAATTCAATTCAATGTACAGTCAATAAATTGATTTAATTTATTCCTTCCTGACAGGGAAAATCATCGCGTAAATTGAACCGCTGCCGCTGGCCACAACACAAATATTGAAATTATTATTTATGGAATGTTTTAGCTGCATATCGCTGGAAAGAGTGGGTTAAAAAAAGTTTGAGCACGAGAACTCGTCAGTTTTAGGTTAAAAATAAAAGTGTTCTTACGAGTGTTTGCAAAAAGTTGGCTTTCTCAGATCTGGTATCATCCGTGTAGAAGACATCCAAAGGACTTCTGTCTTCAATCACTGGGTCTTCAACATTTTCTAACCTAAAACAAAATAAAACATGAATGGTTAATGATAACCTTCAAACGAGACAGATTTTTTTATGCAATTACAACAATATTACATTAATTACAACAATAATAGGTAGCAGTTATTCCTTCCGTACAAAAGTTTAAAAGTAAAGTTAGTAAAAACATATTTAAATCAATTGCAACAGAGAAGGAAAACATTATTTTATAGAGAAAGGAATATGGAAGTCTAGATATTTACAAGGCTTATGACATGTCATTGGCTGGTTTAAGTGGCGACTTTAATCACTGTGTAATATTCACCATTTTGCCCATGTTAAAACATCCACTTTTAGTCAACTCTTACATCTGTTGATTTTTGTGAAGTAAAAGAACTGAAAGAGGAGATTCAGCCAGTCTGCAGGCTTTTGGACATACTCAAACATTGTTAATAAAAACATGTTTAAAAAGATACAATAGAAGAATTTTTATGTTTTTTTTATTATATATTTTTGTATTATTTAATTAAGTACTCAATCTTATTTTGCATATTATTTATTACTTCTATTTACTACAGTGAGTTTCTAGAAACCATATCTCAATTATCATTTCAATTAAGTTTTTTTATCTATATTCTTTTTCTATTGATTTCAATGATTTTTTTTTTTTTTTTTTAATGCAACTTTGTTTTTCTATTATATTATTATTTTGTTGATTTAAATGATACTATTATTTTGTAGAAATCTAAATTTGTAAAATTTATATTTTAATATTTGTATTCGATTTCTTTTTAAAATTTTATTCTTTGGAATTTTATTATTTATTACTTATACTCTGTTTTTCTGGATTATTATTACATTGCATCACATATCATTTTATTTGAATCTAATTAATTTAACTACGTATTTTTTTTGTCATTTATTATGGCTTCACACGGGCACAGCCTAAAAAGCCTCAATAAATTCACTTATATTTAAACGAGTGTAATTTTGAATGAATAAATAAAAAAGTACATTGAAAAGTATGCAATTTAGTTCTAACAAAGTGTAAATTAATGATTGAATGGGACTGATTTATAAACTTTGTATAAAGTTACGCCTAGGCATAGTTAGTTGTAAAATATGGATGGGAATAAAATCCTTATAACAGTGGTAGAATAAGTATGGTATTTCCATCCTTATTCTATCACTATGCCTTGGCGTAATTTTATAATAGGTGTTTAAATAAGATCCAATAAATAATACCAAAATAAAAAAATAGAACGTATTTATTTAAACACATATCATATAAAAAAACTGCATTCATTAATATAATTAAATAGTAAAGGAGTAAAAAATTAAACATTGTTTTTGCTAACATGGTTTTTTTGGGTGATACCGTGTGTGTTGGATTTATTCCGACGTTTAGGTTACCATTGCAGGAGCCATCTTCAGGATAAATTGTGTGGTCTGTGCTGGTAGCCTAAACGTCGGAACAAATCTAAAAAAATGATAACAGTGACTGTGAAAAACTTCGCACCTATTGTTTTTGCTGATAACTTTATTTTTTTTACAATTTTAATAAAGCAGGCAAATGAATAAACATATGAAGTTTAATTAATTGTATTTAAGATATAATTGCACTAATGAAAGATAACTGAGTATAATTTGTTTGAAAATATTTGATTTTTAATCTGTAATTCCTAAATAATGTTTTTCCTAGTCAGCACCTGTTTTATACTGTAAAGGTAAACCGATAAGACCAAAGTACGAACCGCGGTTGGTATTCTGAGCGCTTTCTAGGGGGTAAACAACGCGTTGCAAGCACGTAATTATTTTATTTATTTTTTATGCTTGATCTGGAAGTTGGACACACATAAAAAATATTCTTATGTATGTTCTAATAATTTTGTTCATACTGGTATACATAATTTAATGGTCAACTGTTTATCACATATACCCTAACCTTATATTAGGTATTAGGACCGTGTTTTAGTTGGATCCTACTCTACCCCAACTTGATTCCCATTTTCTAATAGTGAGCTATTTACAACTCGTTGAAAATGGCCCTCAAAATGAAATATTTGAGCAAATCATAAAAACGCAAATATTTCTTTTAAAAAAAAAAAAAAAATTATTCCCGAAATTCTATATTTTTACGTGCTAGTAACGCTTTCTCTACCCGAGGGTCTCAAGAGACAGCGTTCATAATCGCACTGCTGGTGCTGGCGATTCCATTAACAAATGAAAAGAAGTGGATTAAAACCATAAATATTATTGACTTTTTATTTGTAACTATCTCATCACGTATAACGACAGTTGAAAATATTACATTTTAAAGAAAGGAATATGAAAGGCTAGGCGTTTACAGGCTCAGGATCTGTAATTGGTTGCTTAAAGTGTCCACATTAAACACATGTGTAACATTCACCATTGTGCCTATGTGTTCACAATCATATGCTCCGATTCCTCCTTTTTGTGCTGTAAAGAGCCCTAGCTTCCACTTCCTAAAGTGAAAACTAATATTTTTCTATAAACAATTTGAGCAAACATGAATTAATATTAATTTTCAACTAGACCAAGATGGAGTATAAATTGAAAAATATTTTCATTCAATTCAGTCAGACGAATTACACCCTCAAAGAAATTCACAAAAATCAGCAAATGAACGAATTAAAGGAGTATGGTTGTTAAAACATGGTTATAATGGTGATTGTTAGACATTGTGTAAAGTACCTACTTTTTTTTGCACCATAACAGGCCAGGAGGCCCAATTACAGTGGTGAATTGCATCACAGAACACCCAGACTTGAGAAAAAATCATATTTAATTTTTGTGTTCTCATCGGGAATCGAACCCGGAACCTTCCGTGTGTGAGTCAAGCGTCTTGACCACTCCACCGGTTATAAGCCATGTTAATTTCTAAACCTCCATATTTCTTTTTATAAAATGTTTTCGACGTTTCTACTGTTCTCCTGTTACTACTATACATTTAAATATACCAAAAAATCCACATAGGCTTGGTGCGTGGGCGTGGAAAAATACTTCATTTATGTTGTGAAGTTAACATAGAAACGAAAATGTATTATATGTTATGAAAATGCAATAATATGTAGAATATCTTATATGACGTTCTATTGTCTCTGCCTATTTCCATGTAGAATGACGTAACAATAGTAATGACACATTTAAAAGTAAAATTTACAGTACTCACAGGCTCAACTTTCCTGGAAAATAATCTCTTCTGTCTTCCGGTATCTCGGTATTATCCTGAATCTTGCGTTGCTGGAACAAATCGTTACTGCCATCTATCGGCTGGCGCTAAAAGTAAAAGCAAAGAACAGAACCTTTAGTACGTCGAGCAATGTTTTCCCTTTATTTACTGAAAAGTGTAAAAGATGTCAGTGGCGAATTGAGTTCTTGATAATTTAGCAGATACCAACTTGTTTTTATTTTATCGTAATAAATCTGATTTCTTGACAAATTGTTAGAACTTTTGCAAATAGATTCTGCCGATGGGTCCGTAGATAATAAGTAAACCGGAAATCTTCCACAACTCTCTTTCAATTGGTTGATTCATACGAAGCAGAGACGCCGTAGTGACGTTATGTTATTTAAACTAGAATATTTCATAGTCTAGGGATTAGTCGGGAATAGTCTAGACCTGAACTGGTACCTGAAGCGTCAGACTAATCACCTTACCTTCATGATATAATTATTATCAAGATACGCTGCGATTAGTGTACCAATGAAGTGCCTTATGTACCATTAGGTGCGGAAAGGTAATAATGATGATAAGGAATGCGTGACGTCATTCAAAGTAGTTCGTTTTTATAACAATATTCCTGTCTTAATAATGTCTTAGTAATATGGAAAATAATCCATCCTGTTTGTAAATAACCTGTGTATTTATGTCCAGTTGTATGTCATTGTTTTTTAGTAAAATTAATAAATAAAACAAACAAGACATGGCATGACCGAATCTAACAAAAAACGAAGATAAACAAAGCCAGTCGGAATAATCGAATAGCGTGCAGAGAAATGTAGAAAATGCGAGATATGTGTGTAAAGATAGAGTGGTGTGGCGTTATATCCTCTCTGCGTCCCTCTACGGCATGGCGTGATATTTTTTGGCAAACATTACATGACTCACATTTAGGGCAATGGAAAGAAGAGACAAGTCGCCATCCTTTATTCGAGGTCTCATCAGACGGGACAGAAATAGACGGTCTTCCAATGATGTGCGGGCCGCGTCTGAAGGAAACCCGACTTGTTGTGCGCGTAGAGAGCTCCGCTTCCCATGAGCTGAAATAATGAAGTATATATTTTTCATTTTTTTATTTTAAAATTTCATTGGTACACCCTTACGGGTTATTTCATTTAAATTATTTATTGACAATTCTTGATGGAATTCCATTGTAATGATGTAATAACTTATATTTACATATGAGTTATTAATTTAAAAAATACTTGGTACACTTCCACTTATTTATTTTGAACAATTAGCGCTTTCACCCTCTAATGGGCATCTTCAGACTGGTGAATATTATTCAGTGTATGGATAATTTATATACAACTAAATATTATCTAAAGTGTAGGTACATTAAAAAATAAGTTGAAAAAAATACAATACGCAATATTGCAATAGAACAGAGTGAGACAAATGATCGAAACATGTGTTGGCGGTGTACTTTAAGAGGATATTCTATGTTTTGAAAAATATTTATTGTTTTATTACAATGTACAGGGTCTAACTAAGGGGGCTAATAAGGGTGAGTTTTTAAATTCTATCTGCCGATTTATTAAAATTCTATCGCTATTATTTTTTATCCTATTTATTTCTAAAATTTCCAATCTATCTAATTTTTGACCTTTATGTCCTACATGTAAATTTATTTTTTTTTGATAAAGAAAAAACACAGTATTTCATAGTCCTTTATTACTTTACAAATGTAAAAAAAAAACTGATATTTCCCTATTGGCCTACGAGGCCGGCAGCTATTTACTTATTAAAATATTTTACTGTTTTTAACAGAAAATAAATAATCAGAAGGAATTTAAGTTTGTTAGTAAATAAATGTTTTTGATAAAAGTTCATTATAATTTATCATATAAATAAAAGACGAGTTGTACTTTAATCCACAAATTTGGAATGTCCAATTACCGGTTTCATCGCTTACGCGACATCTTCAAGACCGGTACTTTTATAATGAAGTGAAATGTATTTTAGCATGTATTGAGTATGTATGTATGTATTTTTCAATGTTATCAGAAATCATAATTGACAGAAATTAAACTCATGAAAAATGGGACAGTAAAAATAATATATATATATATATATACACAATACTTTACCTCATAAAAATATAATTATATCAACTCATTAACTAACCTAGAACACTATGTTAATGATAATGATGATCCTTAAAACAAAAATAATTTAAATTAATTTACTGTCGTATAACTCTGAATTCTCTATCCTTACCTCTGTTTTGTATAAATACATTGGATTTCATAATAAAGATACTAGTCTCGAAGATGTCGCGAAAGCGATGGAACCGGTCACTGGATATTCTAAATTTGTGAATTAAAGTTTCACTCGTCTTTTATTTCTATAATAAAAAAAAGAAAATGTAATTAAAGTTTTACCTCCCCAGCAAGAGTGGCCGTAACTCAAACATGATCCTGAAATGGAAAGAAAAAACGATTAATAAGGTTTAAAAAATATAAGCAAATATTTAGAAATAAATACACAACAAATTCGTATAAAATAATGTTTTAAAAAAAAAAACACCAACAATCAACAACCTCGCTTTGATAAAATCAAAAAAGGCGATCTGCGTTGGTTTGGACATGTAGAGCGAATGGACGGTGGGAGAGCGTATAAAAAGATTTACGATGCGAATGTTGATGAATACAGAAACCGAAGACCGAGAAAAACATGGCATGACTAAATAATCGGCGTGCGTTCATAATAAGTTGTTTAAACGTAAAAAAAGCGAGGTCTGTGTGGAAAAACAGAGTGATATAAAAAAACATTGGCGAAAATTCTAAACGTTATATGGACATGAAAATTTGTTTGAGACGGAAAAGAAAACGTTTTTTATTATTTTTATTTTGTTGAAAATGACATCTTCATTGCCTTCACGCACAATTGTGTATAGAATATTGAGTTGATACGCTAACTGCAGTTTTTCTTAATCATGTTTTGTTACGTAGGGGAGGATTAGATGAGGCTTCGGATGCGAGTCCAGAGACTAGAAAATATCGTCATAATCAACAAACCCCCACCCTCACCCAGTGGTGCAAGGAACACTGCATTTTAAAATAATGCATCGTATATTTATCATCTGTTTCAAACGGTAAGATGATCAGTCTGACGCTTTAGGTGCCAGTCCAGTGGCAATAAAATATTTCAGTGAAAATCAGCACAAAAACAAATATTTCGTAATAACTCTCACAGGAATCAAACCCAGGACCTCAAGCATTGTTCAGTGAACGCACCAACCACTACACTACGAGGCGGAATTTTCTACACTCGATTTTTTTTTCTGGGATTTTTACCTAAGAGAAGCCACTTAGTCAAAAATGGGTCCTAGTTGTATTTTACACATGGAACTGTATCATTTATCCGCTCAGACACAGACAAAATTATTATTTATTTTTATTTGTTTGTTCTTTTAAGATTTATGTATTGTTTTCTTAACATTAAATATAATGATAATACATTTATAAAAGCCTAAGAAATATTTTGAATGCTCAACTTATGAGACAAATTTACTTTGCTTTTTGCCAAAACAAACTATCATATTGCAATTTAGCTTGGGGAGGTTGCTCTCGTTCAATCCTTGAACCAGTAAAAATAG